>NW_009626258.1:0-41118 GCF_000690535.1 Cariama cristata | reverse complement strand
ATTAAATTAGATTAAATAAATAAGTAAAATAAGTTTTTGACAATAAACTTCCACCACTCAAGATTATGGGAGAAAGCTGTAAAACATGATCTAGAGTACATAAAAAATGGATCCTGATTTTAGGAAGTATCTCACAATTTTCCCAATTTTTGCAATACTGAGTTGCTATGATTATTCAAATCTCTTAAGATGCTACATCATTTCTACTTTTGTATTTATTAGAATGAAATCTCTACATTCCTAACATATTATGGCATGTCTCTATCTCTCTATCTCTATTTCTGTTTGGAAACTATTATAAAATACTTTTTCACAGAAAGGTAGAAATGTTTTAAAAACTGTAGTTGAATGACATTCTAAATTGTAAAGACTAAAATTAAAGACTAAAAGATGTATGAGCAACGGGAAAAGTAACTGGACATGGAAAAACTACAGCAACGTAAAAAGAATTGAAGATTAGAGGAACAAGCATTGTATGAAACAGAATGACAGCATTAATGATAACCTAGACCTCAAATTTTACTAAAATGCTAAATTAAAGTTTAAAATGCTCACACAGTTTCTATCAAAATTAAGCATTATTGCAAATCTAGAAACCTGAGTAATCAAGTTAGAGTGGCAGTATTAGCACATTTATAAAACTTTAAAATTCCAGGGTGTAGATAGAAGCAATTACTTTTTGTCCACTCTGATTCATATCAGTGACAAGTCAGGAGTAGTTTGCTTTAAAAGCAGTTTAGTAACCAAATGTGACATTCACAAAACTGCAAGATAAATGATAACTGCTTGCTGCAGAAGGTCAGTGGTTTAACTCATCTCTGGGTTTCCATCAAATTCAACAACTACATTTAAGACATCCACAGGACATATTTAAAAGGAAAGAGAAACATGTCACTTTATTTGTGATATAGCGGAACAGAAGACAGAGATGTCTTAAAGCTGTGGATTCTGAAAAATACTAAATAGCACTGTGTTATAGTACCTTTAGTAAGTGATAATACAAGACACAGAAAATATGTACAGAGAATGAAGAATACATTTTTCTGTTGGGCTGCCTGTAAATATTTAAAGTTAGGGAAAAGACACAGTAATTTATTGGTGATTATGAGAGTAACAGAGGAATTTTTCTCACCAGTAAATCACTGCTCTGTCTGCCAATAAGTAATCAGTTATTCCACACCACTACATCTCAGCTGCTCTTACTTGTCACTGTGATGTATGTCCTCTTTGAAAAAAAAGTATCTAAATATAAAATTTATACTACTTTGTAATGATGCAGTTTTTTCCTTAAGCTCCAATGCAGAGTTACTATTGTAGCCCAGTGGAAACAAATATTATTGGCCAAATTCTATCACAACATACTTTATGCAGAATGAAAATCAAAGTAGTCACTCAGGCCCTTTGATAATGAAAGGTAACAGTGCAGTGGCAGAAAGCTGAATCCTTTGGGATGGGACAGGTAAGGACAGAGCATCTGGTATCCTGCCATAGTGATGCTCTCTGGGGTAACTGAACTTCATCCAGAGCTCAAAATGAGAGCAAAAAATCCCCAATGACCTCACTTCAGAAGCAACTGGTATCTATCATCATAGTTAAAAACTTTATTTTCAAAGCTGCCAGCCCTGCTCCAGGCTATGTGCAAAATTAGCTACTTTGGCAAAAAGAAAAAAAAAAGATGAATTAAGCCTAACATACAGTGGAAAGAGAAGTGAAAAATTCTGGCAAATCAGGCAAAAAAGGAAAGGATTGACATTTTTAGTCTAAAACTTTTCTAGATTTTGTCACTTTTTAAATATAAACATAAAATTATAATCAAGTTTCAATTAATATTATTGATGCTTTATTATTCATATTAATAACTATAATCATAAGCATAATAAAATAAAGAAAATTAGCATCTCCAAAGCAAAATATAACTTTCATGCTGATACTGTTTCTTTATACTTAAAAAGCTAGCTTATTTATGATCAAAATTTTACGAGGGCTATATTCCCATTCACTTCCATTCAAAAGCCTCACAAGTTATATGAGGCTTTTTACCTCAAGCATTTTGTCTGTGTCAGGCTTTTCCAAGCTACAGCAATTAATATAATTCTACTCAAATAGCACATACTTACTGTTCCTAATTTTTCTAATTATCAGCATAATTTGGAGATTTAGAACTACAGTAGTTCAGGCAACAGCATCGTCTCATTTCATTAATTTCTAATCTAATTTTTCAAAGTATATCCCATTCATCGCTTTTTAGTTAGGATTAGTATCTATGTGCAATCAGCTGCTCTTTTGTTATTAGTCTAATATAGAAATTAAGCACAAACCAAAACTAAACCATAGAGTAACATTCTCAATTTGTATAAAAAGTCTTAAAAAGGAAAATACGTAGTGGAGTATATATTGCTATAGGACAAATAAATCACAGGTTTCTTACTACTATTGAAACAAGCTGAAATTTTGCACTCTCCTTGACACCTGTAAAATTGCACTTGGGTAGACTTGCCCTCCAAACTCAGGTAGTTCATTGATACCCTCTGCCCCACAGTACTATTTATTTTAGAGCTGATTTACTTGAACATTACGAACAAAATCGTAAAGAAGCTTGAATGCAAATTTTCTAGGGAATCACATCTGTTTCGTATTGATTTAGAAAACCTTTGTTATCCTTAATTTTCTTCCCCCTTGAAAAGGTATGATTACAAACTATTTCTAAATTTTAGCGAAGTCCAAAAGGTAGAACCACAATTATTGTGAAAAATTGCTTTTATTAACCTGCTTCCTATGAAGTTTATTTGACATTAGTGCAAACTAAGATTAGATTAACAACACTTAGGATGTAAATGGTGTTTGCCAAGATATAGGTTAGATAAACAGGAACTCATTTCTCCTTCTAACTACTATGACTAGGGAACAAGGTCTTAGACTTATGACACAAGGTTCCACGAAAACATCATCTCAGTTATGGTCAAATAAATAAATCCAGACAAAACAATGGAAGGATTCAGCTTGTTCCCCAACTGTGGGAGGGGGTAAGACAGAAGGCTTAAAAATTCCTAAATAGCACGGAAGAAGTATATAGGAAGAACTAAGTTCACCATCCCTTCAACCACGATAAGCACACTTTTTAAAAAAATTCTCTTACAAAACTCTAGAAATTAGTGAGATAACCTTTGATTTAGGACTCCCTGAGCTGAAAATTTCTGAAGGCTGGCAAAGTACACCAGAGAAACGTGACTATATGCTTGCCCTATTCTTTTGTACTCTTTTAGGTAAATGCTATAGGCAATGGACAAAGAAAGTGTATGGGGCCGTATGGATTCTGAGTGTGGCCTAGAACAGCTCTTATCAGGTTCACTGGCAGGTAGCGAAGATCCACGGTTAAAAATAGGACCAAGGTTACACAGAAGTAAATAGAAGCCAAAAACAGATACAGAAGTTCCACATGATATTCAGTTCCAGGTATCATTTCTCTGTAGCATATGGTTATGGATGTTCAGCTGGATACAGATACTGGAGCGAAGGGATATATATTTTAATTTGAAGAAATAGTCAATGGAGTGACCAAAATATTTTGGAAATAATCCTAAATTCTTTGTTTATAATGCAAACATTGCAGAAGTTTCCTGTGACAAATTTGACTAAAGGCATATTCTTCACAAAGAATGAAGTAGCTGTGATAGGTAACCAGTGGACAAAAAAGCCAACTGCTATTCAGTTCACTCTACCTTAACTGCCCACATTTGATCAGCTGAAAAGCTCTTTAGACTTGACAGATTATATTGACCATAATGGGAGCTTAGATAACTAATTAATGTATAGACATCTACGTGGAGACATCTGAACATAGGTGTCTTAAATCTGTAGCTGAATCCTGCCACACATAATTGAAATGTGCCTTGACTATTCATATTTAAGTAATGCATATTATAATGCTTTTATGATTTTATTATCTTCCAGCCAGGCTTTGATTGCTGACCCCATTTAGCTTTCCAGCTAATAGCTGTTTGATGATTTGCCAAAACCAAAATCATGTGTACACATTGTTCTTTGCTGAATTGATTGATTCAGGACTTATTTTCAAGATCATGTCTGCGCCATTTGCAGATGTTCTGTTCTTCTTAATAAGGACAGGAAAACTGACAAGTCTTGTTGGAAAATTCATATCACTTCTCTTCCATTATTCCAGTCTGCAGCTTGTCTGAAAACTTGCTGCTACTCTTCATTTTTTTAGTCAGAACCAATAAATCCACACTTCATCCAATTTTTATTTTCAGATAGGATTTTCAAAGAGACCTAAAGGATTAGACCTCAGCTCTCATTAGCAGTCACTGGGAACTAGGCTTTTAACTCTTTGAAACTCCTTATCTTACTCCTATAAGCTTTCACATTCTGCAACTCTGACTCAATACAGACAGCAGGTAATCATTGACACGAAGCATGGTTTAAAGGACTGTTTTTAAATTGAGGAGCTACTTACCTGAGTACAATGAAAGCTGATGCCTGTACCATTACAAGCTTGCTAGGCAGTCTTATGACTCCTTAACACATAACTTCAAATGTCAAGATAACCCTCCCTCGGATGCTGGTAATTGTTCTTTCAGGGTGCTTCTAAAAATAAATGAAATAGGCCAGCAACAGTTCTCTGACCCTGGTATTGATTAGCACAGCATGGCTCACATCCATTTGGCTGACTTCTCTCACTCTACTCCTATTTTCTTGCCCTCCAAAACAGAACAGCTGCATCCTACCTGTCTCTTTGGTCTTTGCCTGGGTATTGTCTGGAAAAGTGCTTATTTAACACGCCAAAATCCGTCAAAGACATGACCAGCAATTCAGCAGTATGAATGATCATAGATCTGTGCTCAGGCCCAAATTCTGTCGATGATTAGTTTATTAACAAAGACATAACCTCATGCTCCTAGAGTATGATGCAGTTTGAGTGACAGTTGGATTTTTTTAGTTTGGAAGCGTAAGGAGAAGTAGACCTCTCGATGGGTACCTTTCACTGAAGATTTTTTTTTCCAAAGCAATTATATTCCTCCCTGGGGACATAGCCTTCTCTGTCCTTTCTTAGCCTGAAGACATAATGACATTCTCTGAAAATGGAGAAATCACTCAGAAATCACTCTAGTCATCTCTTCAGTGTGGTGGGCACTCTCTGCCGACAGTTGGTACTGTGAGTTTCAGAAGACAGCCTTAACAAACCCCCTAAAATAATTATTTTGAGAGGTGTCTATTTAATTCACCTTCACAGTATAAGTGTTGAAGTAAAAAAGTGAACACCTACAGTCTCCAATATATGGAAGTTTAACTACAACTTTGAGATAGATGCCAAATCCAGACAAGAGAGAGAGTTTAGACTGTTGCTTCTTCTCCACTCCCAGTTACTGCTGTGTAATTCCAGTCTTGGTGCCTTGCATGCTCTTAAGAGCCCCATTTCTATCAGGTGCCTAACTCTTCCTGCTCTTTCTTCAGAAAACTCTGTTGCTTAAACCAAAATTACTTAGCCAAACACTTCATTTATATGCATTGCTGGCACAGGTGGCCCTAACAGTGACCAAGTTCTTCTTTGGATCTGGTCCTCAACCTTTTTTATTGCCTTTTCTTGCCTAATTCAAATATAATTTCCACTTTTTCTATGCTATTCTCATTCTCAGTCCCTTCATATTTCTCAGATTTCAGTTGTCTCATTTTGAAAACACCAGTTGTTCCTTAAACAACATGCTGCTTTATCTCATGTCCTTCCCTTTCACCTCTTTTCTTTCTTCTGTAACTTTTCTAGGGGAAAGGTCTTCCTTCTCTTAAGTCTGTTATCTGTCCCTTCTACCACACATTTAAAAAATTTCCTGCTGCCTTATATTCTGATTTTATCCTTCACCCAATCCTCTTCTAGATACCCAAATCATGTATTTTATACATGAGTTCTTCCTGATGCAGATCACCATTTTACTGTGATGCTTGCAGGGCTCTGAGTTTTCTCCTCTCCTAGAAGCAAGGCAGCTCAAGGCCAGCTCACTGATAGGAGCTGTTACAAAAAAAAGAGCTGGAAGTGGGGGCTCCCCATTCTGTCTCTTAGGAGCTGCTGTTAAGCTGAGACCCTGGGCCCCAGCCTGAACTGCACTGCAGCTGTGTAGCCACCATATCGATGCCTGGGCATGCATCCTATCGATCCAGAGCCTGACCCAGGCCTTCAGACTTAATATCTCAGCCTTGTCTCAGGCCTTTCTCATCACTATGGGCTTGCTCAGTGGCCTGGACTCTCGACTCCCAGGTAAACATGGCTAAGGTCACCAGATCTGCCCTGCTTGCCTTGCTCAGGTGTAGTGGGACTGGGTCCTTCTCAGTGAGGCTGCTGCCTCTGCCAGCCTTGTTACCATCCTCAGCTTCTGGCTCACCTTCCTTTAGGGAGCAGACTGCCTTTGCTGTTCCCTGGCAGATTCTTTCTGAGCCATTTTTCAGTCAGACACTTACTTCTGCTGAAATAGCTGTTGGCTTTTATCATCTGAGAGACATACATTCAAAAAGCTCTTGCTTCTTTCATTATTTTTCTTGACTTTACTACTTTATTTAGATAGTGTGTACCAATGTTACCTTTTATAATAGAAGCAGGTTTGGTTTTTGTAATCATACAATCAAATATTTTTTTTTCTTTTCTCTCTTAGCAACCTTTCAGGAAATATGGAGATTATAATCGCTTTCCTTTATTAATAGGCATCTCCCAAGAGTCCAGCAATTTCCTTTTTAGCACTTCCTAGTGCTTTCCTTCTTTCACATGCCTTATCTAAAGAGGCTTTCTTCTTCAAAACTACAGTTTCTTTTCTTAAATTGAAAACATGCCTTTCCAATTTTTCTCCAGTATCTTTACTACTTCTTCCTGGTTTAGTTCTATGGACTCCATGGAGACAAATAATTGAACTCAAATATGAACTAGGAAAATCCTAGTCTTCTTCAGTGATCACCTTTATTTACTACTACTTAAAAGTCACTTTCTATCCACCTGCACTCCTCTTCTAATTCAAATGTAAAGATGTACTATGAGATCTGGACTTAGTATGAACTGTTCAGTCTTTTAATACTTTTTAAAATACTGTTTTGTCTCTTACTTTCTACATTTTTCCATATTTTCAGCATTTCAGTTCTATTTCAACATCTCCTATTTCCTTTTAACATCCCTTCAAAAGATTGAACAGTCACTAACTTGTTTTGTTGCAAACGCTATTTCATTGTCACACCCTTCTGTTGTTCTTACCTAATTTTTTATCATCAAAGACATTACAAATAAAAATGGAAACATTAGATGCAAGCATCTAATTGTTTACTCCACCTGAAAGCTTCAAAGATTCTCTAAAGCCCATCCTGTCCTTTCCTGTACAGTAATACATTATTCTTTGCCATAAGTTATTATGGAGAATGCAGAATACTTATGCAAAAATAAGATTAAATTAGAAAGTACATGTAATTTTATTTTTTAATACAAGTTCTTTCTTTCACAACACAAAGGTTGCATAAAAAAAGACCCTGCTAATTGGGCCCTTGGAATATGTCTTTATTAACAACATTTACTGTCAATGATTCAATCTTTTTATGAAAGAATTTATACTGTTATGATCTGCATTTGTGTAAAACTCTTTGCTCTGAGTCATTCAGCTGATGGCTACTTTCCAAAATACTGGAATTACTCACCACAAATCTACTGCAGAGGCAAAAATGTAAGTTTTGAATAACGAATTTAAGAAGCCTGTATTATATTTTGGCTCATAAGATGTATTGCCATAAAATAGACATTAAATATATGTGTGTGGTGCGGCAAACTTCCAGAACTCAACAATAGGGTGACACATGACATGAGAAATCAGTTGAAGTCCAAAATCAGTTGGGATCCAGTTTAGAAAAAGTTAGTCTTATGGTCACAGAAATTTAATCTTTAACACCAGAATTATTATTATATTCAAAGGGCATGTTAATTGAAAGTCTTCATCTATTTTTCAGGGCAATGAATAAACCTGGGGATAATATTAGAGGTTTTCTTGATGACCAAAAGTAACAGAGGGTTCAGTATCTTCTTTTCATCTTCTATCCGTCTTCTTCCTCCTTCTTATATTGCTACTTTCTACCAGGTTCTGCATACTAAATACAGGCCAAAGGAAGGCAAGGGAGGGCAGTCCTTAATATCCCCACCCAAAGGGTTTCCTCATCTTTCTCAGCTCCAAGCAGAAATTATATATTGTTTTCAAAGTACAATAAGGGGAGAAGGAACTAGGAGAAATTTTGATAGACCAGCAACAAAATTTTGAGGGTCTCATTAACAGGAGGAGGCCTGGGTGAGTGGAACAGGGTTACTGTTAATACTATTACTTCTTGTGTTCAGAATTCAGCAGGGCAGAACTAGGCAGCATTCCTAAATTTCCCTAATTTTGTCAATAATTCACAGCAAAGTACAGACCCAAGTTCATAATGAGAATTAGTGGCCTTACCACTATGATGAATTAGCCTCTCGAACTTTTTAATATGGGAGAAGCCTGGAGAAGAGAAGGCTCCAGGGAGACCTTAGAGTAGCCTTCCAGTACCTAACGGGGCCTGCAAGAAAGCTGGGGAGGGACTTTTTACAGGGCCTGGAGTGATAGCACAAGGGGCAATGGCTTTAAACTGGAAAAGGGAAGATTTAGATGAGATATTAGGAAGAAATTCTTCACCATGAGGGTGGTGAGGCACTGGAAGAGGTTGCCCAGAGAAGCTGTGGATGTCCCATCCCTGGAAGTGTTCAAGGCCAGGTTGGATGGGGCTTTGAGCAACCTGGTCTAGTGGAAGGTGTCCCTGCCCATGGCGGCGGGGTTGGAGCCAGATGGTCTTTAAAGTCCCTTCCAACCCAAACCATTCTATGATTCTATGATGATTCTATGATACTCTAAATTTAGTGGGAGGAGGAGATACTTCTCCTTATATTGTTTTTTTTTTTTTTAAGCATTTGGTCAAGTTTTAGTTTAAACAGTATTTTTCAATCTACATACGCCAATAACAATAGGAAACTACCTGGAATACCCTTGGTCTTAGTCAAGCATTATGATAAAATCAGGAAAAAATTCACAAGGATGTTGTAATAATAGGGTTTCAGGGATTCAGCAATTTTGTATTTAAAAAAGTAATTTCTGTGAATTCAAGTCATGAATAGTCTCTCACTACACACTGAAGAACCTGTCTACACTGCAGAAATAAGACAAATATAAACTCATTACTTTTCTCTGACCTTTGTAGGACTTATATATTTGAGGAGTTTTTTTAATACAGGCTTACAAGCACTGTCATAAATTATTCAGAGTTTGATTTTATATTGGATTTGTTCCACAATGCAGTGATCAATCTGTGCTACTTTCAAAAACAAGAATGGCAGTTTGTGTGAAATACAGAAGTTAATAAATTCTGTTTTAATTGTCTATAGTCTGTCACTGTGGGTCAGACAATGGGTCAGACATTTGGTTTATTAGTGCAGTCTGTAACCACTATGTTTTACCACATATTCGAGAACCAGTTTCTCAGTTAATTTTCAGTTTTTTATTTAATGAGCTACAGAAGACCTTTCATGTGTATTGATGATTCTGTAACTCCATTTGCTTGCAGGTTTTGCACAGGATTTCATCATTAGCAGATAATTACCACTAACCCTTATTTTCTGCCATATTGCTCCTCTGTTCTCACTGTAGTCATACAAAGGCACTTCTTTTGACACCTGCTTCACTTCCACAACTGTTTTAATATTAAATACCTTGCTAATTTTTAGTGGATTAAGAATAGTCTATTTTGCTCAGGAGATAGCTTGCCTATAAAGCAGTATGGTCAAAGAAAATAAATGTGCCCTCCAGCTAAGCATAAACGGCACCTCATGTAGCTGAAGGAAATGTGTTAATAATACTATTACTTTTTAAAAAGAAAAAGGAAAATTTTCTCTTCTTAAATACTTGTAGATTTTTCTTTTGTATTCCAATATTGTTACAATGTTAATTTTTTTTTTTTACTGGATTCTTTTCAATCCTACTATTCTCCCTCTACCTTCACACTCCTCATTGTACTGTTGCTGTTCTGAGCTTGCCCTCTCTTGTCATTTTCTGACCAGTCCTTCCAAAACCTGCATTACTTAAAGTTTATTACAGCATTCTGGAAATAGACATTCAGCAGTAGATAGATAATAGTAGAATAGAATAGAATATTTCAGTTGGAAGGGACCAACAAAGATCATCTAGTCCAACTGCCAATAGTATGCAACTATATCATGCAATTTAGCAGAAAGTTGCCAGTTAACCTGCTATCTCTAAATATGGAGATTATTCTAAATCACAGCTAATATCCACATTCAAAACTGCAGGTAAAAACTTCTTTTTTCCTTTAGTGGAAATGAAACTTTTAAAGGAAACAGAGCAATATATGAGAACAATATTTCTTTCAGCTTCAGGAACAAATGCAGCCCATCTGCACGAGGAAGCTGCATATCTGCACATGGATATCACACAGAAGTGGCTGGATTTAGTAGACAGTATAGAGTCCTTCATCCCTTCAAGTAAATCTGTACCTGATAGCATTGCTGAAATCCTGAACAGAAAAACAAATGTAATATAATACGAGCAACAGAATGACAGCATTTGGAAAGCAGGCAAAAATGTTCCTAAAAATAATAAAGGAGTATGATGAAAGTTCCTCTGGGAATTTGTGGTTTAGGTATTACTGTGTTTGTACCAGCATAATCCTTGCACACAATGATTTTGTAAAGATCTCAGAATTTACCATGTAGCATTTACTGGTTTTGAACCTCTGTAAGCTAAAGGAATTTTGTAGAGCTCTGTTTACTGAAGTGGATGGGAACTAGTTTAAATAGAATATAAATATATTCCAGAGATTTCTGTGGCAGCTGGGTAAAACCAAATGAAAGTTTAAACCAGTCCAGTTTTACTGGAGGGATGGGGCTCATTTCATCCACCTTGAACCATCTATGAGTTAAACTAGTGCTATATGATCTCCCTGTCGTACAAAGCACTTCAGAGAAGTATTCATGAAGACAACTAGCAACTAAATTATTTTCATGAGTGGCCTTCCATCCAGGATTCACACATAACCATTTTGCACAAATAATTTAAATTACCTGTGCAACTTTAGCGCATATAAAAGCTATAAATCTTATCCTTTGCCTCAAAGTCTCTAAGCATTCCAGGCTGCCCAGAAAAGGTATGGGATTCACAATATTTTCACATGAGTTTTGGTCACTAACTTGATTACTTTCACAGTTGTGCATTTTTTTTTCTAAGTGGAAAATTACTGACAAAACCCTCCAGCCACTCACATTTTATTACAGATACAAACTTTACCTGCCTTTCCTCAAGTCTTATTTACCTTGAACTATAACAAAAATGTTGAACAAGTTGGGCATATGTCTGTGATATATTTGTCTGTTAGGTATATTTCAAATTGAATTTTATACAACCATTTAAACATACTTAAATGTTCTCATCGATTTTTGAAGTATAAATATATAGGTATGGGCCCAATCCTATGCTGTCTTATCCCAAAAGAAGTTAGAATCTCTCAGGTAAAAAGAAGCTCTCAGAAAAATGCTGTTGAACTTCTACCTGATGCTCTAGCCTTTTGCTCAAGTCCTCCTTTGCAAGATAAATAGTCTTTTCATTAACCTTCCTATTTTCCAGTAAGCTTCCTTACACTCCTGAGCCAACAGGACTCCTGTCTTCTGCCCTGGATATCATCCAAAGCATTAACAATGATTGCTGAAGTTTGCTTAATACCTCAGTAAATAAAACAGTTTTACTTTCTACTTCATACTGGCTGTCAGCCATCTTCTATGTTCCCAGACAACACTGAACCAATGTATCAGCAATAACATTCAGCTGCTACTTTGGAAGAGCTGAAACTGTGAATATCTCTTCAAATGATAAACAGGTAATCAGGGTGTCCTTACTCGCGTGACAGTCTTAGCACTGTTTTTACTCTGGTGATTCACTATCTATTTCACTATCTATGTGAGCTATCTATTTCCTGAGCAAAATAGACTATATTCATTCTAATAAATTGTTTTAACTGTCTTCTGTTCTCTTGCTATACCATATAAATGAACTCACACACACAATTTTTTCCTGTTAGCAACAGCGGGTAAGAAGGATAAACCACAGGATGATCTGTTCACATTGATGAAATAAAAATCTGAATATTAAGTATCTCTTTTACTGTGAATCGTGTTATTTATCCAGACTGGTCTATCAGGTTCTCTATTTTTACTGTATAAACTTTCTTTACATGTATACCCTTTAGGTCCAACACAACGTGTACATTTTAACTGATCAGATACACCTAATGGCTCTTTGCAGTTTAATTTTTCTTTTTCATTTTAAATTATGTGCTTTTTCCCAGCTGCAATGTGATGTTTTAAAATCAATTCATTAAAATGTACATTTTCTCATGCAACTGCTTTATATTTGACTGGACTTATTTGAACGTTTTTTCCAGCTGAACAATAATGTGCTTCCACAGCAAGGAAGCTAGAAATGGTTTCCAGTTTGGAATCACAGACACATCACGTGTGCCAGTGTTGATCTTTTCAACTCATTTCTAATAAAGCCTGAAAAGAAAAAACATGTAAAGATAAGAGATAGAAAAATGTACATCTGTAGAAAAATAAACCTTTTCTATCTGCCCAACCAGATCTGCATCTTCATTACTACTGCATCACTGAGAACAGACTTTAAATCATAAATTGGCTCTAGTAAGATGCTCAGCACTTTCTGTCCAAAGATGAATGTAATTTCCCAGTAATTTTAGAAAGGGTGGAAACTGTGAGAGTACTATGATCTAGTTGGATGAGGAGAAATAGAGAAGGCTGAAGGCTGAAGCAGAGCAAGTAGTCTTGGTATTTTTAATATAATCACTGAAGACATATTTTTCATTAAAATCCCCAATAAGGATGGGCATTTAACTCTCTTAGGTTCCTAAGAGAACCAGTGCAATCTTACTATTCTCCTAATCCATTTTACAGGTAATAAACAAAGACTGACAAATCCCCTATTACAGAAATTATAAACAGTCAGTCTGCTACATGTTTACTATGGAACAGCAACAAAGACACTTGCTGAGATCATTCAACATCTGCCAACTAGTTAAAACTAAATCACAGGAGACTTCTTTGGGATTTT
The DNA here is from genome assembly GCF_000690535.1 of Cariama cristata. Classification (NCBI taxonomy): domain Eukaryota; kingdom Metazoa; phylum Chordata; class Aves; order Cariamiformes; family Cariamidae; genus Cariama; species Cariama cristata. The sequence goes on along the minus strand of NW_009626258.1, from coordinate 27,940 downwards.
AGCCAGTCAAGTAAGAATCTAAAATCTATGCAAAACAGTCTGTCTTACATTGCTTTTGTATCAGGTCTCACACCTCAACAGACTGTATTTTGCATTTTTTTTCTATTCTTAAAAAAAAAAAAAAACCACACCAAAAAACCAACATAAAGCAACTTCAAAATCCAGCTAACAAATTCCTTCGTTGAGCAAAAGAGAATGGATAGTCCAAACTGCTAATTCTGGCTTTCTACATCTTATCATTGTCCCTCACTCCAAGAAGACAGGAGATATTTGAATTAAGAGCATGTTTCCTGTAGGAAGAGAAGGCAGAGGAAACCACATTGCACATGGATACTTGCAGTTTTATCCAAATCAGAGTAATTGACAAGTACATACTGTCTGAACAAAGATACGCAGCAGAAGGAAAACATAGCCTGTAGCTGACATTTGTAACAACACTTTCAGATGGTCAGAAACACTATGTTCAGCCCTCAGCTAGTAAGGTGTTTCTGGCTACATCTGTCATCTCTTACAAATCAGTGATTCAGACGGCCACATATTAAATTCTTTCAGTATATGTTCATCAGTCAGTCAACCTGATATAACTCCTCCAGCCAGGCACTGTACATCTATTTGCCTCCTTCATTTGTATCTCTTTCTTCACCATTTACACTTGGAAAACTGACATCTGTTTTCCAGGGATGGTAAATCACTATTAGCATTCACAACTAAGCATGAGTGTAGATCTGTAAGAGTAGCAAAATCTTGCTCAGAAGCTAAAAGAGCCATACTGACTAGGAAAAAATGCATATACTACTCTCACAGAATCAAATTACTGCTCTCTAATATAAGGTAAATCTAGTTAAACATCAAGTTTGGACATCACACTTAAATTAATATGTCTTTGCTACTAGCTCATCAAAGAACTGTGTGTATCAGCGTAAGATGGAATTTGTTCTGTAAGGCCACCTCAAATAATCCATTATTGAGTTTCTGCCTTTATCATATAAAACTTTGGAAGAAGAAAAAAAACCCAAACCCAAAACAAAACCTCAAACACTTACTATTCTAGCCTGTAAAATAACTAGATACAGAGTTTTCAGCTAAGTACATAAAAGTCTCATTCAGCTTTTTTCTTGCTGTCCTAGAGTTCAGCCAGTAGAGCTCAATGTCTCTTTTAATCTTTTCTTTCTTCATCCTGTTCTGCAGGTAGGTTCCACCTCATTATATAACCTCAACAATAGTCTGTGAAAAATCATATTTGACAGCTCATTCCAATCTATGCCTCTAGGACTGCGTAAACCAGCAATTCTCAAACTTTTTGGAAATGTAACCCTACTTTGGTTGTCTGTCTTGGGCATGATATCTCGCCTTCCTGACAGCTACTTAGGTCTAACCTAATATGCAGCATGGTCCAGGAGTGCAGGTTTCATAATTGTTAGCAGAGGCTAGAACCCTCCAGGGCTGAAGGGTGAGAAGAGGCTGTAATTACTGGCTATAGGTGTTTCCATTTTCCAGGGAATTGTTAACTGTCAGCAATTAAAAATAGTTACTACTACTGTGACAAATGGAAATATCTGCCTCTAGTAATGACAGCTGCTTGTAATTCTCCCTCTTGGACAAAATGAACTCTTACTGTCTTATCTCAGTAGTACTCCTAGGCCATACTCCTAGAATCTCATCCTAGTGCTGCATGGCAGAAATATTGTCACTATGAAAAGCATGGATTTCTTACTCAATTTAAAAGTGAAAAAAAAAAAAACAAACCAAAATAAACTTGTTCGTAAATATTAGATCTAGTGAATTGTTTCACTGAAGATCAATTCACCAAAGATGTAACTTCAAGGCAATCTCAGCTTCATAAGTCCAACCCTAGTTCAGTAATTTTAGCTGAATTTTGCTAATAGTCCTGATGGAGAAAGCACAATGTGGTTGGTGTTTTCTGCTATGCTGCACCTTAGCAGTTAGGTCTGTCAAAGACAACATGAGGAACTGGAGCAAAAATGTCCTTGTAGCCTCATTGAGACAAAAGACCTGCACCCCAGTTCTGTGGACAACCCAAACCACCACCTGTTCCTATGGCCTGCTTATTACCTAATTATTTATACAGAATGGGACAGCTTCAATAGGACCAACTCACCTTTGAGTATCTTTAGAGCTCAGGATAAAAATGGAGCAGCTGAGTAGCCTGTGAGAGGCAGAAGGCACCATCTCTACCATTCTGGAAATTATGCCTAAAGCCCCTTGGTAGTCCAGGTCTTCACTTCCATCTTTCTTTTGTTCTTACTTATGAAATGTTTGCATTTGTTCCTAAAAATGAATCTAACAAAGCATCTTTAAAAATCAAACACTTTAATTTCAGGTCAACATAAATTTGTCACAATTCAGTCACCAATAATTTACATTGTTCTAGCCACACTGCCTTTTATCACGCTTCAGTTAAAGCAATTTTATGTCTTAAATTTATGTAGAGGATTGTAGTCTGACAATGTCCTGCCTTTTAATCTTAGTTTTGCATCTCCACTGATCTTGCGTTCTACATAAGGTGACACAACCTTGAATGATGTTAAGTTAATCAAATTCTTGGCTACCAGGACCAGAAACCTCTCCTCTAGAAATGAGTGGCACCTCTGTCAAGAACATGGGCTTTCCACCATGGGTAGATGCATCACCAGGGTAGTACTATTCTGGATATAGATAAGCACATCTTGTAAGAATTTGAATTTAATTCACTACTGTTGACTAGAACAGCTAGATAGTGAAAGTTTTTAAATGTCCATAATTATATACATAGAACCATACACATATGCTCCATAATTTAGATTTTCCATAATTCAGATTTTAAAAACATTCTCATTTTCCCTTTTTTCCTACACTAATCTGCCCTATATCATGGTTCTAGCCTTCATTTGCTGAGCTGTGACAGTATGCTATGTCAGAGAAAATTTCAGTAAAACTACCCCATGATTTTGAGGGGAAATCTCCCAACTCTTGAATCGTCTCACTCCTAGCAAGACAATTCCCTTACTGTTTCAGTAATTCTCAGATCCAGAATCAACACATGGTTGCCAGTGAAGCTGGCCTTGTAAGTCTGTATTGCACAAAGCAATGTGTGACACAATGAGGTGTGTCCATCAGGTTTCTAAAACATAAGACCTCATAAAAGGCATGCAATCATTTCTAAATATTGTCATTTCTTATGTTGCTGGCAAAATTTAATAAAAGAATTACATAAAAAGAAAAGAAAGAATCAATCTCACTAGCTGAAATAAAAAATCCTTCCCAGAAAACAAGTTGTCTGACCAAGAGTAACAGAGGTAGGTCAGTATTTGGATGACAGTTACAAAGTGGGTCATCACCAATGACTATACTATGTGTCACCAGACATATAATAGCATCCTCTGCATCTTCAGTCATGCACTTGCAGATATCAGCTAACAGCCTTCTTTAGAGATCATTGAATATATTCTCTCTTTCACTGTCTAAACATTTTCTGTCTCGCTTTCAGTATTTCTTGTAATTTAGCAAAACAGCTGTGACACTTATGCACCACTACCTCAAACAAGCTTAAGGTGACCATACATTAACACTCTCAGTCTACAACAAGATACCTTTCTTCAGGACAAAGTGCTAGAACAGCACACTATTTTGAAGTACCCCCTAACCATCACAGCTATCTCTTAATAATTTTGAAAGGACAGAAATATTTCAGTAGCTTCATTACTTCAACAGCTAGAAAAAATCTGTAACATTTCAATAGCTAGAAAAAAATACATGCAAGAGTATGGAATAAAAGAAACCTCTGCTGCTTCAAAAATAGCTGTTCTTGTCTTACTTTTTCACAGATACCGGCTGTGTCTTTTGCCATGAGAAAATCATACTATTATTTTTTCACTGTGAAAGCCAGTAATTTATCTCCTTATTGACATTTTCAGTTACACAAATTCCTTCATTGTAAAATGGAAGCAAAATACAGTGAAATTATTTTATATTTCCAGTTCTATTATGCAAATCTCAATTGTTCCTGCTGTCAACAAGAAAAGTTTAGTGCAACTGAAAAGCATTTAATCTATTCTTGAAACACATGACATGAGCTGCATGTAAATTAGACCAGGCCTCCTAATGACTCATATACCATTTTTCTTGACAGTATAGATATTTTCAAGGAAAATGTCTTAAAAAGCACACTTATTTTCTGCAAACTATACTTTTGTTGTTACATATAAGATTCTAATTCAAACTAAGGGCAGGTGGGATCCTTTCGTGTTTCTATGGTCATGACTATTTTTTTTGCTATTACTGTATTGTCTTCCAGTTATTTTTCCTGCCATTTGTATGAAACTTAAACACAATAGCAGGGGGTGAGCCATTAGGTGCCATTTCTAAAAATAAGAAAATTCTGTTGTCTAATCATAATAAATAGTAGAGGGGTAATGGACAAAGTAGTGTCTGAATAAACTTTCTGTTCATTTTGGAAAGATGACCATATTTCAGCCTCTGCTTGTTCCCTAAAAATCTCTGCAGCAGTTGTAGATGCTAAAAGACAGAAGCTCAGATACATTTCTCTCCATGCTATATGTGGAATACCTGCTGGCTTCCTTTTCTTTGATGTAGATTTTGGCAATAAATAAGAATACTAAAGAGTCTATGCGAGCCAGTGACACAGTGCCCACTGGGGCGTGATCCTGTACTGACCTGAAGTCACAGGACTCATTCTATTTCTTCAGTGAGAAACACACCAGAAAAAGCTGCAGAAGAAGGCACAGAAAGCTGCACTGCAGCAAAATACCCGGCCAAAAAGAATAATGAGCCCTTTTCCATCAAAAGAATAAAAATTCATTCAGTGCTTTCGAGTCAAGAGCTATGGACTCACCATCCCTGGAGGTGTTCAAAAGACATTTAGATATGGCACTTTGAGACATGGTTTAGTGGATTTAGCGGGCATGGTGGCATTGGGTATACAGTTGGACTTGATTATCTTTGAGGTCTTTTCCAACCATAATGATTCTATGATTCTATGATTATTGCTATATTTTAAATACAGATTAGTCAGATTTTTCTATGTGTGACTTCATTACCAGTTACCGTAAAAATCAGTCAGCCATATTTGGATTATCTGACTACAAACACTGCAGAGGGAACTAAACAGGCAAGTGCAGAAGAATCCAGTGGTGGCTCTAATGCTTTCTAATCCTGGTGGTGGATCACAACAGAGAGCTCTGAGGAAGACTTCAATGTGCATGTGTCCGTAACACAGTGGCTATTTAAGAAAACAATGAGTAGCGGTGAGCGCTACTGAACCAGTATATGAATGCATGAGAACCCTGGACTTCATTTCATTATTAATAACTTATACAAATATATATATACACACACACATACACGGAAATTTGTTACATGTTGAGGATTTCACCAGCTATCCCAAAATGTAACAACTTAGACTGAGCACTATGAGTGACATGTAAGAGAGTGCTACAAGGTAATGCTCATTCTTTCTGTTTTTCAACATAAAACAACTAGATGCTCTCATCTTAGTACTATCTTGATAGTAAATAACTCTTACGGGTTTTGTTCTGTTGAAACTCCACTTGAAATGCCACTGCATCACTGAGACAGAACAACAATGAATGATTTTAGCAATGTGTATAACATTCTGGGCGAGATGAAAACCACTGTCCTCAAGAGAAAAGCTGTCCTTGGAAGAATCCACTCTTCTCCAAGACTTGCCCAGATGAAAAGCAAGAACTAGTAAGAAGTCTGATGACAGTTTATTTAAGAAATTATTTCTCTGTTTTACTACTTCAGGATTTGATCTTGTTCCTATTGACTTGAGTGTTTCAGGAGAAAGTCCTCAATCATCGATTTAAAAATAGTACAAAGGTGAAAAAAAATTTCTATTTAGCACTCATTATTATATAAGGACTTTCATCCTTCTTCTGCAATTTGTACAGAAATACTAGCTAACATTTAGATATGCCTACTTATATGACCACAAGCAGTCAAAGTAAAAATTATGAATACAAAATATTCATCCATACCAACTTCCTACAGGTCAAGCCATTACAAATTACATTAAAATAAAAAATAAATCACTTTGCAATCAAATAAGATTTTAACAGAGGCTGATAAGCATTTTTGTCTTTGTATGCTGGTAAGATTGGTCAGATTTTCTTAGACTCCATTATTTAGAATGGGTAAAAATTGCTTTGTAATTGCTTTGCTATTGCTCACCACCATAAAATCATTTTACTCCGGAATGAATAGGTACCACCATTTACATTGCATGAACAGTACAGGAACAGTGAAGAAGGAAAAATCTATACAGAATACATTTCACAGTAATATAATACACTCTGACGTATGAGATAAACGGAAGTGTGATTGATAGATTTCAAGGTCAGAAAAGACAATGGTGAGTGCGTTCTACATTAAAAACATCAGAAAATGTCACCAAGTATCATCAAGCGGTCACTGCAATCAGTCCACAATTTCTGTTTGAGTAGAAGTATTGCATCGTATGTCCCATTTAAATCAGTTCAATGGCTTATCATCCCAGTGACTAAAAAATACTCGTATTTTAGCATGAATTTATCCAGCTTCAGGTTTTATTTTCCACTACTCATTATGGCTTTTTTCTTGACAAATTTAACAACTTCCTTCTTTTATCAGAACTCCAAAGCTGCCGTCAAGGAAACTCTCCAAATTCTTTTCAGTCCAAACCTCCATGTTTCAAAATCTACTTTTTGCACAAGTATAGAGGGCACTTTTATTGCATTGGACCTTATAAATAGGTTTTGGGTCATAATCAATAGTAATTATAATTTTAATAAAAATACCAAGAATATTAACAGTAAGTCATTTACTACAGATGAGAGAAACAACAAAATATGAACAGAAAGAAAAAAATTTTCATTTTAATTTACCTAATCCACCAACACACCCACAAACTGACTCATTCAGATATAGCTTTTTCCCAGATCTCTCACTCATTTTGCATGAAATATTTAGAAAATATAAATTATTTTCAAATGTCAATAAAATTATTACCATCTTCAAACGTGAGCTCCATCCTATTTTTATGAAGAATTTTGTACCATTATGAGGGTTTGGATTGCTGTCATGTCCAACTGTTTTCCAGTGTACGTCAAGTGACATGACTAATATGTAACTTTTCAAAAGAGTTTTCTCTCTGTTTCTCTCTTTCTTTGTGAATTTCTCCTGGTCTTGCTCATTCAATTCCAGCGGTATTCATTTCAGAGGAGGGTTGCTTATTTGTCTTCTACAAATTATGAGCATATATGTACTGTGTATTTGTATTAATGGACATAATATAAAAGAGTTCATCCTACATAACGAGTTTCTGTGACACAGCTCTCAGACGGTTCTGTTTTGCTTCAGGTTTTTTGTGTAAGTCTCAAACTACTCAAAAGCCCCTCTCCACTGCACAGACAAGATTTGTCTTTGAGAGGCAGAGTTTTTATCAGTAATCCTCATCCTACATCTCTGGTGGAACCATGAGATATCTTCAGCTATTAGAGGATCAGGAATCTGGCTAATGAGTGTCTTGTAAACAAGGGTATAGGCTTTGAGTTTGATCTCTAGGACACTAGTGTTCAGAGCAGAAAACAACTCAAATGTACTTACCTCTGACTGTGCTGCTGAATACATACAGTGCTATGTTCTGTATTATCTACTCTTTATTAAGAAACAATAACTTTAAACCACAGTGTATTACCCCACTGAAATCCAAATGAGAGGCAGCGAAAGTGTGTAAAATCCAGGTCTGGTCATCATCTACCAGCATGAGACATAGTACTTTAGCCAGTTGGACATGGTAAACAGGAATCCTTAGAGACAGTACTGTGTGAAATCATCAGGGACCTCACAACCATACTTGAACTTCAAACAGATTTAATTCTTTGCTATTTTTCACCTTCAACAAAAGGAACGGCAATCTCTTCCTGAAACTCCTAAATGCACCTTCAATTTATGGGCTGTCTGTGGTACAAATTAGAATTTCATGTAACTGTGAGCATATCTTCCAAATAAATTCAAAAAGTGTACCTCAGAGCACTGCAAAATGGCACATGAGAAACAGCTCAGAAGGGCATCAGTAGAATTCATTGTTTTCTTAAACTGTTCAAATATTTTCCTTTTTCAATGCTGTATTCTGGAGTTTGACCAACCATACGTAAACTACTGTTTTTATGCAATTTATTAAGCAAGCAGTTGATTTTCTCCTGCCTTTGGCAAACATGAAGCATTACAAATTCCTCATTTGACATAAAAAAGGTCTACATAAAATCAAGTGTTCCCTCCAGAACAATTTAGTTTCTTTGCTGTAGTGTATTTTGCTTTTATAAAATATAGCACTTGTAGCATATCTTACGTGGCAAGATCTTATTTGGAAAATAAAATCACTATATCTCTTGATGCAAGCATTTCTTCCATGGTTGACTATTATTTCACATGTTTCTTTCATGTAATGGATAGGGACACTAAATTTAACACTTAGTGATACAGTATAATCACCTACCTATGTATTTTAAGAAAAAGCTTAGGATCATGAAGTCCAAAAAGAAGCATTCTTCCTCATTAACTATTCAATATGGCTACAGATTAGAAAGAAAATCACCTTGCAGAGACTTGCTTTCCATAAATAAAAAGCTTTGCATACAGAAATCAAGCTCTGCAGAAATCTTGATTGCAGAAAAATATGTTAATGGGTACTACTAAAAAAATACTACTAAAAAAATATAGTGTAAGGTCAAGGAAACTGTAAATGTAATGCTTTTACATCACCACGTTCATTCAAGAATTTTTAAAATTAATATAAATATCTCATTTACATTGCACCAAGACTAGAGTTGTCACCACAGTTCTCTACTTGATATGCAAGCATTATCCACATTTTCTGCTCATAAAAAATAGAGAAATGTCATGATTTGCCTAATGTCACATAGCAGAAAACAGAAATCAAATCCTGTTCTATGACCACTTGACATTCAAAGCCCTTCATAATCTGCTTCCTAATATTTCTCTCCTCTCCTATCACCCCCTCCTCTTTCAACACTCAATTTGAGTCCTCCAACTTCTTGTATTCTTGTTCACTGTTTGCTTTCATGCTGCTAATACATCTGGAGTTCCATTTCTGAACCAACACACAGCTTCTCTTTTATTTATTAATGCTCAGCTTAAAATGTAGTCCTTCATGACTGTCATGGACCATCATAGAAGATGTCCCTGTGTATAATAAATTCTCGGTCCTTACCCATATCTATAGGCAACTTTTCAGACCCTCCAGCCTAGTGCAGTTGGGTTGCCAGCACACAACAGTTACATATTGCTCTTACTCCAATAAGCTAAAATTTTTTTCTTCTTACTACAGAAAAGCATGCACTGTTAGAATAAGTTAATGTAAATAGCATATTGTTAACAATCTTTATATTAGTATTCATTTATGCAACGTCTAAACCCTTGCATTTATTATGTCTACCTAATTCCTCAACCCCTTCAGGCTGGAAATGCATCTTTTCAAAGGTCTTTAAAATTCCCAACACACTTGGTGGCAACTTAAAATAAATAAGCACTATATAGTTCACTATAGAAATTTGAAAAAACAGCAGTATTTCTAGATATAAAGTAGTCTACATCAGATGCAAAGACAAGGTTTGTTTTCTAATGAACACGGGTGAAAGAAAATCCCTGAAAAGTATCTCTGCATTTTTCACAGTATCAAGACAAGTTAGTACTCTGAGAAAATAAAAGCCTACGCTGAACATGAGCAAAGCATCATGAAGCAAATAATCATCAAAAACCGTTAAGTCTATTATACTGTAGAACAAGAAGGAAGGAATGTATTTTCAGTCAAGTGTGTCTGTGCTGATACATTTGCATGACTATATTTCATGGCCAACAATTTTTTGAAATTAGAAACAAACTGGAATTTAACTGCATCTTTTCAGTTTAGAGTTAACAATTACTTAGAATTTACTTGAGAAATTCTTATATTTTCATGGTTTATTTCAAACAAAGGATTAATCTATAAACAAATCAAGAAGATTACTTTAAATATTTAAAATAATTGATTTTTCAAAAATATCATTTAATCCCAAACCATAATATACTCCATTGTTGTTGAGCTAAAATGTACTTCAAAAGAAGGAAGATAATGCTATCATTCTACAGAGTTCATATTACTGTGGTTCGCTAAGTTTTAAAAACTTAGCAAGAGAATATGTTTGCCTTTTATGCAATATGGTTTTTAGGTACTACAAAGGTACTGCTAAAGATGATAAACTTTAGCATCGAGAAGTACTCTTAAGAGAGAGGATTTAGAAACTATCCCATCTGAAGCTAAAATGCAGATCTCAAGTTTAAGAAGTTCATGGAGATATATTAGAAAGTTTGGATGGGAATTTATACTCCTCTACATTTCTCTGTCTAGAACACAGCCTCTGTTGACACCATGCTGCCTCTGCAGCTGATGGAAATCTAGTCAGTTTAGCCAACTGTTCCTGGAGTACCATCCCTGTCATCCTGAAGCAGATACGTAAAATAGGGCAGGTCACTTATGTCCCATAAGTACCTCTTTCTCTTCAATAAATGGGCCTCAGAGTGACTGACTCAACTACAGACATCTGAAGTGAGATGACTCTCACACCCCACAACTAACTATCCTGCAAAAGTTTTCTCAATAATATAATGTTGAAATGTTTCTTACCAAAATTATATTTAAATAAAAGAAATACAGAATTTTAAATATCTAATCTAACACAGTCTAATTTCTGAGAAAGTACTAAATTGCTAGAGCTGAAAAAGAATTTGTTGCATGTTGTTATTTCTCATAGTGTTTGTCAATAGGTATAATTTCCAGTCTGTCTGGGATTAGGAAATAATTGAAAAATTGAGCAGAACCCATCTTTCCTGTGATTCTTTCCAGAGGACAGATATCTACACATTTTGTAATCTTTTGAAAAAGCTGAAGCTTATGAAAGTACATAAAAACACACCAATTTTATTGAAACCAGCACTTTGTTTGAAGATAGCTACGAAACAGCTTTTTTTCCTGCTATAAAAAACCAGACCAGGCAGCTGATACCTCAAGAAGGAGAAGTAAAAGCTTAGAAATATCCCTTCCATGACAATTCCACTCACATTCTGCTCTTATGTAAGCAAAATTGAACAATTGCTTTATTTTGGTTTTTTAAAACAAAACCAACTAACCTCTTTGAACATTCTGATCCTTATATAAACTAAAGCTGCTTGGAGACTGTCAACAGGTCTTTCAATTAAAAAAGTAGTTTTCAGAAAACCAAGTTTCTACAGGATACTTCTAACCAAAAACTTCACTGGATAAACTGTAAAAAAGTATTCCAGTTAATTGAACCAAAATATTTAATTTGGGGTCAATTTAACACTGCAATGCATCTGAATGCATACAGATACGAATGGTGGGACTCTGATTTCAGGTGTTTCAAATCCCTCTTCAAAAGTGTGGTAATGCCTCACGGATGAGTTGAACAAGGGAGCCTGACCCAGTGACAAGACTGGGGCCTCTGTTGCACAGCAATAGCTCAGAAATTTCTGTCCTGCCCATCATAGGCATACAAGGATCTGGAGATACAACTTCTAGCATTAGAAGTAGCAAACCCTCCTCTCTGCCCTCAGGCCGACAAAGTTCAGTGTTACATTAAAAAAAATCTTTTTTAGTGTTTCAGTATTTTGCCTCCTCCAAAAATAATATTTTTAAATGTTTTATTCCATTAAAACATCCTCATTTTTCATTTTCGTCCTGATATGGAGCAAAAACAAATGTTGAAATATGAGAAGCTCCCATAAGAAAAAAATTCCAAATGTTGAACACATGAAATTAAAACCTTTTCAAGGAACACTCTCTGCTGCAATTAAGGAGTGAAAGAAAAAAAAAATGTATAGAGGCTGAACCATCCCAAAATATCATTTATTTCCTTGCTCTATTGGCTTCTGTAAAACATAACTTTAGTATCTGTACTGCACTTAGAGTTTTAATCCAATGATCACACAAAACTAATGGCTCAGGAAGTTAAAAATAGCAGCTATACGGTTTCTAACAGCCATATTGCATTTGGGAGCAATTTGCGATGTCTTGCTCTTCAAGCAAAAATTCACAATCATTGCTCAAATAATCTATATACAACAGCCAAAGGTGAGAAAAACAACAGCCACTTTCTGTCACTGTAGAAATCTTTGGTGAAGAGTTAAACGTATTTATCCTCCTGCATTATCTTTATTTTAAATAAAGTGATAAATACATATTTGTAGATTTATTTTAGAAGAATAAACCTGTTCTGATAGCTAGAAAAGTAAAGGTACAGTTCTGTTTTAACCTGCATATTCAGATAAGTAGAAGCACTATTAAAAGGAACAAAGATGCTCCATTTTAGTTAAAATCCCTCACCTTCTTCCTTTAAGGAAGCCTCCAAAAGTTATGCTTCTTTAAACTGTGTGACTTTAAGGTTACAAAATACTAATAGATCTTCCTGAAGCAGTATTGCCTTTCTCATCAACATTATCATCTTTTCTTTGCTTGTCTCCACACCCAACTATATCTTAAGACTTTGTTCATTGGTGAAAGTAAACCAAGGCAATTAAAAACTGGGTTCAGTTGAGATTATAATATCTACCAATCTGATATAAGATCATGATAAATCAGTGAAATATACATCTACTGTATGTCTTTCTACTTTATTCAAGTGCATATTTTCTGAGTGTAGTATAAAGCTATTTTCTCTTTAAATACAGCTTGCTTGCATTTTAATCTTCCCTCTCACACAGATGTCATGCACGATGGTGCACTTTTATTATTTCACGGTCATTTGAGGAAAAAAAATCCATTTTCTTTTGTTAATTACATGTATATTTCTCTATGTGCAAAATACAGTACTCCAGATTAGTAGCTCACAAATTCTCATAAACTGAATAGGAATGGATCTCACCAGCATTCATGTAAAACCTCTACATTACCCAAGTGTTGCAGAAACCATAATTCTACGAATGGCACACACCCTTCCAGAATAATACTGGACCATTGTTCCAAAATGAGCCAGAAGGGTAACTGATTATTGAAAAACAAGTCTTCAAAACAAGAAGTAAAACAAATCCTTGTCCTGTTCCTTCCTAACGCCAAGAGCAAAGAAAGTAGCTGAAAGGCTACCCAAATCCCTCATATTTGCTTAGTCAGAAGTCCATGTAACTTGATTTCAATAGCTTTCACATGCTACCATACAAAACTGCCATGAAGTCTAAAATTGCTACCTTCTGCAACAGGCAGAACGCTGAAGTGACAGTATTGCTTAGGTGGGTAGAACGATCCAGCTCAACAGCCCATAATACTTGAAATGTGCTTTCTGTCTCGATGTAATATCTTTCCATTCACATTTTCTCATCTGTACTGAAATCCAAAGTATAATGCAAAGGCATGGGTTTTGCTGCTACCAAAGTTAGTTATATACTTCCCATGGCTAAAGCAACCCAGCTGGAGCACTTCAGTATAGACAAGAGACTTCTGGCCAGAACATAATTCTAAAAATAAAACATTTAACCCAGTGCATTTTCTGCCCACACTGGCCAGAAATAGTTATCACTGTATTAGTAGTTTACTAGCAAAAATCCATGTAATTTTGTTTCTTACAAAGTATTAATGTTTCAGGCCCTAATGAGCAAATACTAGCATAATTTTTGATTTAAGGAAAGTTTGTGTATATCTGAATCTAGAAAAATTGCCTGCTTCAGAATTGTTCTGTCATTAGTCAGAATATGCTCAGGACTCAGAGTCTCTTGTCCCCATCAGTCTATATGGGAACACTGGCATGATTCAGGGGGGATGCTATTTGTGCTTACTTCTTTAGCTCTAGTCAAAAGTTCCTTAGGAGCAAACCATACAAACTACCATACCAGATTAGATCAAAATCTGTCTCTGAGAGTGATCAGTAGCCATTGCTGAGAGAAAAAGGGTGAGAATGGGGCAATACACCATGAAACTCACCTTGGTATGACCTTCCCATTTGCCAACCATCCGCCACTGTCAGACAACCCTCAAATCTACCAGCCCTCATACCAGCCTGGAGAGCTGATCCACCAACAGAGATGTGTCCCTCAGCAGATGCACAGAAAAAGGGAACCATCAATTAATATTTTAAACCCTCATATAATGGAACGGCAAAATATTACTGTAGGTAAGATTCTTAAAAACAAAATTAACTATCTGAAATCATCCTTTTTCTCTTTGCACCATTTGAGTGTTTTTTGATAATTCATTCCACAAATGCCATATATGTCTTTGAAAAAAATCTTTCTGTGAAATCTGGAAAAGATTCGGTCAAGAAGGATACTAAAGCTTTTTATCAAATTTGAAAAATATTACTTCACTGTTGCTACAGTAACATCTTCCTAATGAGCCCTTTAAATTTAAACACTGTCTTAAGAGAGTTCCAGGTCAAGTTAAAAAGCACAGACAAGCTCTTCAGAGGAAGCAAGTTTATATTCAGCATAGGTAAGAATGCAATGGAAGAGGTGAACTAAACTTTTTAGCTATTTCCATAATGACTTCTCACTTGCTGTGGTCTGTCCTACTTTCTTTCCCCTTAGCCACCCAGTAGTTTCTCTTCTGAGCAGAGAATTCTCAATTGCCTCTAAGGGAAAATTCCTAATAATTTTTTATTCTACAACAACATACCATCTTCATTAAAAAAATAGCTTAGATTTGCAAAAAGGTATATTTGCAGATATAAGTTTGCACCTCCTGAGATGAGATCAAGAATAAAAAGCTATTTCCAATTTGTCACATATGGAGAATAACTACACATAGATAATATATGAACTGAGAAATTGCAGAGTGAATACAAAATTCATTCTTGAGGCACCTGGGGATTATAACAGGAATTTATATTTATTTGCTCTAGAACTACATGATATCTGGTGTTCTCTCACTGATCTTTAAGGTCCAGAGTTAAAGTCATTCTTCTGGGGGAGAGTTGGCAATATGTATATTGGGAATCATCTTTGGAAAAGGAGAAACAACCTCTTTCGGTTTTCATGCAGTTGGAAAGCATCAGTTAGTGCATTTTTGGCACCAATCTGTTTCCAGAGAAATATTTGGTTAATTTGCATCTTTTCCAATGTCAGTTTTTACAGTCCTTCCCTGATGTCACCAGATACCTACTCATTAGAGGAGAATGAAAACCAAAGCTTCTAACTCATCCTAAAGTGGTGTGCCATATCAATTTTTTAAAAGTAAACAAAACACACAAAGTATTGTTATTGCAGAAGGCAGTCCAAACAGCAGATTCAAAGTAATTAGAGGATTTCCTATCTAGTTTCATTTAAAAAACCCTGTTCTAATTATCTTATTTCAAAATGTGACAAATTCTCTAAGTAACCCTAAAAACGTACACAGGTAGTTTGTTATTACAGACTTTTCTAGTCTGTGAAATTTTGATGTCATTAAAGTGCTCAGTTACCAAAAAAATGAGTGAAATAAAAGTCCTGATTCTACAAAAATTCAAGATATAATCAAAACTGCTGTGACCTATTTTTTCCCATGCTCCAAGGAAAAAGGGTGAACAGTCCTGTATACTAAGTGACAACAACACTTACCTATAGTTAGGCACATGCTTAAGTATTTGCATTGGTAAACAGAACCAAAATTAAATAGGTAGACTTGATCATAGCTTTCAGGTAATAAGTTATTATAGAAACAGCGCTCCTGTGATTTATGATGTGAAAAAAACATCATCATAATACCTGACACATTTTATTCACAAATGAAATGTGACTAAAAATAGATTATGAGTAAATATAATCTAAAATACTGTGGAATGAACTAGTTTTAAGAAACTACATAATGCAATTAATCTATTTCTAACAGAGCTGCCAGTTTGCTGATTTTTTTACTTACAAAGACTAGGAAAAAGAGATGTTGTGTACTGACTTCAACATAACAGAGATTATTATAGTACAGTAACTTCCAGTTTGCCACATTTAAAGGCTATTTATTCCTAACACTCTCTCCCCCTTTTTGTTATCTTTTTGTGTGTGCCATCATATCTGGTCTCTATCAGCATTCATTGCTTTCATTTATACACATTTGTATAATTAATTTCTGAAGCTTTACTTTATAACAAAGTTACGTATTTTATCTAACGTGTATTCAGGAAGTGTCATGTTTGCAGTCTGTAAACAGTTTGGGTTTTTTTTACAAACTGGTATTTAGTTGACATGTGCACATCTGGGAAGGCCTTTCTAGAGGTTAGATGACCATGGTGAAGCTGGTCAAACAGAGCTCTGTTAGCACAATTGACAAGAGCTGAGGGGACTAGAAGGTGGAAAAAAATCCCAGGTATGAATGAGTCTTCACTCAACATAAACCACAGTAGAAAGGTAGAGTCTTCATCTCAAGACGGTAGCCATTCTGGAGGATGAAAGCTGACCACAAATAATCTGTCTCTGGGAAATTTCATTAAGCATTCTGATAATTAGGTTAATCTGACAGTCTGGTGAAGCCAAACCAGGATTACAGGTACAAGAATGTTCGGTGATCTTTTTCTGCACCTATTTCTTTGTATAATAATTGTTTCACTGAACTCTGGGTGGACTGGGATACTTGCTTTCTTTTCATTCGTACATGAACATTGTCCAACACTGCGGATTGACTTAGGTGTGGCTGGCAAACCACAGAACACTACGCCCTGTTTTCCAGAGAGTGACAATCCCAAATAAAGCAACACTCACACGCCGTTCTACACACCTGATTAGGATTGGGACTGCAAGACGATACACCGCCAAACCACTAAAGCCCACCCTCCAGCTAGAAGAATTCTCTCAATTGAGAAGAGTTAAGCAGAGTATCTTCGTGAAATAGCAGGAAAACATGGGAGCTCCTGAGCGAAGGCTGTCTTTCAGACTGCAACAGAGACAATGGAAAATTGACTAGAAAGAAAATGTTCAACTATTTATTTGCTTGTACCCTGTCTTAAATATAGCTAAACATATTGTATAAAACCAGCTCTAGGCAAGCCCTATTCAAATATCTGATGCCTTAAATCACCTTAAATCCAGGAACCCTGGACTAATACCAGTGACATCTGAAGGAACTGAACTTGCAACCGTTCTGGTTTACACCAAACACAAAAACAACTTCTTTGAACCTATTCATGAAAAGTTGTATTTTATATACTTCTGCTGATAGCAATGTCTCCTTGTGCAGTGATGAACTGTCACCTGAAAGCAAGTTAGTATTATTCTAATACTGGATGGACAGAAAGAAAGAGAATGAATGACAAGAAGCCCACCCTGTTAAAAGAGTGTTAGGTGGCCAAACATATGAACACCCAAATTTAGATTCTGGCAGCTTCATGCAGAATCTTAGGTGAGTCTCATCCCCCCTTTACATGCACCACTATTTAATTTAGTCTCTCTGGCCTTAATCTCCCTAAACTGCAAGTTAAGAGAAAGCAGCACAGCCATGCTCCTTTTAGCAACCTGTGTAGCCACCCCATCACCGGGTAGCTGATCATTTCAGAGCTCTTCCCTATCTGCTAAATTATGAAAATAGTTCCATAATCTGAAGATGATAAAGTATTGTTCTAAAATTCTCTCAAGTAATTCTTTAATTAGGAAAGTTTGACAACCGGGTGTGATCAGCTCCTTCATTCAAGCTGAATCAGATCCTTCATAAAAGCTGTGTGTTCTACTTTCTAAAATGTCAGCCATTTGACAGCTGTTTATTCCCAAGTCTGTGTGCTGTGTCCATTTCCTCCTCCCTTCTCAGTTATTTACTTTCAGATTATAAACTCATTAGAGCAGGTGTTACTCAGAGAAACAAAAGCAAACGGACAGAAAAAAAAAAGCCCTCAACTGTAGATCTTGTTGGGCAGCATAAAACCAAACACATATAGTACTAAAACAACCTTCCCATTCTGCTTTTTAAATGCTATTTGATTATAGCATTCTAAATTTTATACTGTCTAAAAATGTGAGTGATTGCTCCCAAAGAACATGATTGTTTTATTTTTCCACAGCTCTTAAGATGGAAATTCACCAGATAGCATCAGTTAACTTTGGGTTTTCCTTCAGAATTTCTGTTTTCATTATCGTTGCATTTATTTTGAATACGCAATTGTTATAGCTGCCTTTTGTCCTTGGAAATCATCCCCTGCTTGTAATGTGTGTTGGTAAATTGTAATTATGACCTCACTTAGTTAACCAAAATAAACCTCCAGTTAAATAGTACTAACAAGAATACTTTAACAACTTTGAAATTTTATTTCATAATTGAGGAAAAGGAAAACTGCAGAATCTGACCACAGAGTTCAAGAGTAAAAAAATCCAGACATTTCTTAAATACAGATCAAACAAAAATCAAAAATTTAAAAAGAATACTCTGTGCCAAAGAATTTTTGGGGTGGGTTTATATCTGTCAGCTGTGTCCCTAACTCCAAGATGTGTTCACCTACCTAAATGCTTGATGATATTTACCTTGGTATCTTGTCTTCATTAATATCCAGCTATATCCAGAAAGTCATGATAGATGTATAATTCCCAAATTTCTCTTTTCCCCTCCTTTTTTTCTTCCTTTAGGATATAAGTAAGAAGTGGGATAGTCACCAGTGTCTACAGCCTTCTCCAAGAAATGGAAGGAGTTACTATAATCCACAGGGTGATACCATGAAAGTAAGAAACAGTGTTTAGCTGAGAAGCTGGGGTGAGAGGTAAGGCCAGGTCACAGAAGTTTGGTATAATATTTTGCTAGTGTACGTAAGGCATTGCACTGACTACATACTGACAATACTGAGCTGTGCTGAAATCCAGAAAAGGAAGGAAGATTTTACGAGTAATAGCTCACTGAAGATATTTGATAGCCAACATCTATCAGATATCAAATAAAGCTGAAATCTAAACAAGAAGTATATAAAGTATTCCACAACCTAAACTAAAATTATAACAAATCATTTTGCCAAGAGAAATACACCATAATGTATACATTCTTTAAAAAAATAGAATAGACATTCACATTCTTTGGTGGTGATTTATCTGCATTAATCAAGGGCTATAACCTCTGATGCCAGATTTTTAAGTCAGCACTGAAGAGTAAATAGAACTTGATGTCTAACTTATAAATCAGTTCTGTAAGAGAGGTCAGGTTAATAGGAGAGTATGTTTTAGAAGGACACAAGCCAAAGCTTCATGCCATGGAGAGCTCAGAGGCAACAGTGGCATAAACTAATCCTACCCCCAAACCCATCTCCCTGTTACCATTTCATGGATACCAGCACTAATGCCAGCATTGTTTTCACTGCTTGTGAGCAAGGCTGTGATTTAGATCCTTTTTTTTGTTGTTGTTTCAGCCAAACCAATACCCCTTACAAAGGCAAGATCACGCAGTCACTGACAGGAATATCACAAACTTTTGTTGTTGCCAAACATTCTGTACTGCAAAGCTGCAGTCTGATAATAGTTGAAAAAACACAGGCAATTTCTTAACACACAAACTCACTCAGACCTGAAGATGAGGTATGACCTCATCAAGTAAAGCAGTTGTCTGAAACAACTGCTGTGAGTTTAACTGAATTGTATTAATCAACTAAAAAAGCTGTAGAGAAAAGATAGCCCTCCTGGTGCAGAGCACAATATTAACAAGAGAAGAGGTTATAATACCTTTAGCCCTTTTAGGACAGCAACAGACAGACAGGTAATTATGTCCTGCAGAATAATGACAGCAGAAGACTCCTGTGTGCCAGAAATCCAAAATATCTATCAGTTTTTCAGAATCCAAGATTGATTTTCATAAGGAATTTGTAGAATTTGTTGAGGTTCAAATTTGAGAGATCAAAGATTAATTGGGGGGGAGGGAGTAAAAATGGGGTTTTTACATGTATCCAGATATTTCCTGACTTTTGTTGAACTTTGTAAGTTTATTATAATACGTAGTGTGTGTTTGGTCTCAGTTGCATTGTTTTCTATGAGGACATCTGGAAGTATATACATTTGGGGAGGCACATATATCTCTGTGTATTACCTTGTACTTGTTGGCTGTGATTTCAAGCTTATGTAACCATCATTGCATGCTGTTAAGCTACGACTGAAAGAAAAGACCTTACACCCACTACAACCAGCTGTACTTCCCATAAAACTTCTAGTTACCAATTTTTACATGTTAAAATAGCTTGTTTTATCAACGTATTAGTTTGAAGCAAAATAGGTATGCAATGTTAAGTGGTAACTCTCCGTTCAGAGAGACTTTCCATCAAGAAACTATGTTTAGCACTTAAGTATGCTTCACTGAAAGAAACTATAGGGAAAAAAAATGCCATGAGGTACAGCAATTTCCTAAGCTACTTTACTTCTGAAAAAATTCCTTCTCAAAAGGAATAAATTCTATAAAGTTAAGTCCCTCTAATATTTTCAGAAAAAATGTTTGCTAATTTTTTGATGAGCACAGCAGTTCTGAATGGCATACTGTCATTGGGAATGCTATAGTGTATTGACGCTATGAAATGGTTGAGATAAAAATAGACCTCTTCCACCCCTCTCACAAGTAAAGCCCCTGAAACTCACATAAGAAAACTCTGTAATCCTATGTACACGTTAACCTCCATGCCCTTCATGCTTTCTCTTGACTGTCCAAACCCAGTAAGTCTTCATAGTTCCTTTCCTTCAGCTCTCCAATACCAGACTCCTCTACCATTTGTCTATCTTACCTGCAGACCTCCTGTTCCTTTACCTGTTTTTTTCCCTTTGCTGGCTCATTCCATTACACCCATTTCTTTTCTGTTTCATTCAGAGGTGACCTTCATTTGTTTGCAATCACCAGAGGGTGATTTTCTCAGAGAAATTTTTTTCAAGGACAAATATCCTTCAGTGACCCCACTTGTTTCAGTCCCTTACGGGACAAATCTGCCTGACTACTCACAGGACCTTCCTAAACAGCTTACTTGCAAGACCTATGTATCTCAAAGTCATGCCTATGGTTTTGAAGTAATGTAGTAGGTGATCCTCAACCAACCTAACTTTAGTTTAAGCTACCTAATTAGTCTCACCTCAGTGAGGAGAGACAGCCAAATCACTCTCCAAATGTGCTTACCTCTCCCCAAGTTTAACCCAAGTGTCTGATTTCTGAATAGCTAAGGTGCAGTACCTACCACATAGATATTTACAGCCAGATAAATAAAGACAGATTTACAGCCTGGGAAATGCATTCATCTCTGGGGCCACCAACAAAACAAGGACATGGACCTGTTGGAGCAAGTCCAGAGGAGGCCACAAAGATGATCCAAGGGCTGGAGCACCTCTCCTATGAAGACAGGCTGAGAGAGTTGGGGTTGTTCAGCCCAGATAAGAGAAGGCTCTGGGGAAACCTTAGAGCAGCCTTCCAGTACCTAAAGGGGCCTGCAAGAAAGCTGGGGAGGGACTTTTTACAAGGGCCTGGAGTGATAGGACAAGGGGCAATGGCTTTAAACTGAAAGAGAGTAGATTTATGCTAGATATAAGGAAGAAATTCTTCACCGTGAGGGTGAGGCACTGGAACAGGTTGCCCAGAGAAGCTGTGGATACCCCATTCCTGGAAGTGTTCAAGGCCAGGTTGGATGGGGCTTTGAGCAACCCGGTCTAGTGGAAGGTGTCCTTGCCCATGGCAGTGGGGTTGGAACCAGATGGTCTTTAAGGTCCCTTCCAACCCAAACCATTCCATGATTCTATGACTGTAGGAAATGTATTAAGACAATACTAAGTGGAAAGCAATAGCTGTATTCAGGGAGACATTTACCTGACCTACGTTAGATATGTACAATTGGGTAAAATTAATTGAAATTTATAAACTAGATATAGGTTAATAGGAGCCTAGAGTGATTAGCTCAAATAATTACATTTAGTTAGATGAATCCCACCCCTTACATTAAGAGAAATAAATCCTTTCTATTCCCAGAGCAGCTTCCCATAGTCTACACGCATTTTGAGATTCCATTTTTGCCACAGCTTTAGCCTAAATGAATGAATTAATATTTCAATTTTGTGAATCCCTTTTCCTTCTTGTCACCTTGCCTCATTTTCTCATGCCTCAAACTGGTCCATTGTACATCTTGGTTTTGCTGCTGCACTTGGACTGTCTCTTCCATGAGAAAAAGTAATTCCACAGATTGTATACAGCTCAATATATCTCCATTCCTGATCTCCAATTCCAATAATTTTACCTCTACTTAACATTTCATTTCTCATTCCCTCTTTTAAACATCCAGATTCCCAACATGCCTCTATTCCTTGGCATTTCTTCTGATTGTTTCCCTGCAAACATGCTCTTCTTCATCTGCATCTTCACCTGCTTATTTTTGATTTGCAAATATAAAACTGTCTGACCAGCAACAATATTACTTACTGCCTTCCTAGATTTATTAATAATGACCACGCTGAGCCTAACCAAATATACATCCAGCTCAGCATCCTGTCTTTGATGGAGACTAGCAGTGGACTTCGCCTCTTGGATACTTAGCCTCCTTTGCCAATTTTATCACCAAAACCAAATGGATCTTTCCTCCAATCTTTATTGAATGCCCTCTGAAATCTGCTTGTAAACACCAACGCAGATTTTAGCAAGACATTATATATACTGATTTTGTAAGAATAACTTCAGAGATTTTACCTAAATTTTAGGCTACAGTGTAAGTGGGACGAGGCCAAAATATACATAGTTTTCAGAAAGCTGGAATATACACTGCTTTTTGGCTTCCACTGGTGGTCTTACGGATTTGGATACATATGACCGATGGTAATCATCTACATCTGAGCTCCTGTTCTTATGCTCTCTTGCCAGTCAAAGGAAACCTGATTGATGCAGGAGACCTCAATTCCCTGCTTATCAGTGGGCTCCCCTGTCTTCAGGGTCTGCAGTTGCCCTTTCCTCACTAACGGCAGTCTCTCCACGCTGATGTTCTTAAGCATTGCTGTCCACTGTAACAAAGTACCCAGGTAACTGCCTATTTGTCATTGGTGTCTCAACATTAACTACCCTTTGGCATTTTAGCAGAACTGCCCAAATACTCCAGGATCTAACAACCAGGAGCAACCTAATTTCCTCTCAGTGAGCTGACTGATGGCATGGTATGATGGTGGTGTGGTATGATGAAGTTTTTGGGACTGGTATTACTCATTGCTAGCAAAAAAAGAAGGAAGATAGGTAAGAATATTCTCTTTCATTTCACCAAATACAGAGAAATGTTGGGTACACTCAGGTAGGAAGCAGAAATGAGCTTATATTTCAAAAAACTTGTCTGTTTTCTCTCAATCAGTAAACCAAACAAAAAGAAGAAAAATCTCCCTAGAAATCCCATCCCATCAACAATTTTCAGAGGGCCCTGCAATGGCTTCCTTTTACTGACAGAGAAATAATTAACTTCCTGTCCATTTGAAACTTTCGACAAAAACAAGATAGATAGTAAAAAGATATTGTAGAACAGTCATAGCATGATGCCAAAAACATTAATGCATATCCTTACCTTTAATTCAATGGAACTAACAGATAGACATGCCTTGATATCAAGCTACTTTCAATTTGCTTTCTAACATAACTGGTTACTTAGGAAACATTTCTAGAATATACAAAAATACTTTTGACGAAGGGAAGCATACAGCTTCCTACACTGAATCTTTCACATTCTGAGCACATAGCATTGTCTTAATTGAATTATTTTGTTGATATTTTTATTTGCTAGCCTTATATCATAAATTGTACTCTGTCATCAATAATTACATCAAATCAATATGATATCAAAATCTCTGAGTGCCTACGAGAAGTTCAAAATAAATATAACTGAAAAGTCAGGCAATTTTATCTACTGAACAGATGGTAACACTGTAACTCCCCTACTTTCTCAGCCAGCCTGCTACAAGCCTCAACCAGCGTTTTGATCCAAATGCTGCTGAAGTCAATGGGAAGGCTGACATTGACTTTGGTGAGTTTCAGCTCAGCTCAGAATTGCTTCAAGAAGCAAAATTTCAGTCCTCATGGATCTCCAAGACAGTTGAAAATGATGGCTGAGAACAACAGTTATGTTAATTTTGTTATGGTAACATCCATCCTACAAGAACTAAACCAAGATATATACTTTTCTGCTATTCCACATGAAACACCCATAAACAAAAGCTCTCTGTCACTGCTTCCTTTGAAGCACCGCCTGAAAAGGCAAGAAATTTGTATTTTTTCATCTGTCCTACTCATTATTTCATTCTCTTGTAATTTAAGAATCGACACTGGAGAAAGGCTTTCCACCAATGGTAAATGAAGTCCCTGCTCTTGTAATTTTTTACCTCTGATCAACTTTAATCACTTCAAACTCCTAACCCATGTCTAACATTTTTTTTTCAGCTGTTAAACATGCACACTGTACTTTGGGAAAGTCCTACAATTAACACACAATATTTTTTAAAACTCTTTGAGTAAAGTTTCTACCCTCAATTACATTTAAACCCTAGTGAAAGTAAGACACTATCTTTGCTCATTGGATGTGTCAGGAACTCACAGTTACAGGTTTAGAAGAATATTTCATGTTTATAAGCTGAAATGTGACCAATTTGTCTTTTTGTTAGTTAGTTAAAAACTAAATTCACTGGCATTTGACTTGCAAAACTTTTGCATACAATTATTTGAATACAACTTTGAAGGAATTTTTACATGGTGTATGGAACAATGGTTTCCAGAAATTTCCACAGCTTATTAATATACTCATTTAAGAAGAAAATGCAGACCAAAAAATGGGATTGCATGCAGCACAAAAGACCAAATTATATTGCAAAATTATATCTGTATTCACTGAAGGTTATAAGCATCATTTTACACATTAGAGGTCAATGTGAAGGCACTGCAGCAAGCAGACACTCTCTTTTTTAATACATATGAGGATGACTTCTGCTGTAGAGTATCATTATTTTAAGACTAACGAAATAATGTGATTAAGAATGTTCACAGTTTACTTTGTTCCCAAGTTCTCTACCTCATCCAGCCCATCTAATATGAAAATAAAATACCACTTCCAACTTTCTGAATAGTCTACTGTACAACTGCATGAAAATACTTTAATTGTCAGTAGCTGCAATTTTTACTGAAGCAACTGCTTAGTGTTTATTGGAAGGCATTTTAAGTTTAACTGCTTCCTCAGCATAATTATTTGCTAATAAAAAAATGTCTCACTGAAAAAATATCCATACAACTATCGCTACAGGAGCAGAGTAACCCAAATCTGTGGAATTTCACAAACATGATCAGGATGTATTGTTCACAGATGATTACTTTGTAAAACTCTTAAAAAGAAGTTCCATAATCTTAAATGGACTGTATCTTATAAACAAATAAAGACTTGTTTAGAATATGAAACTCCCAGTCCCAGTGTTTCATCAAAGACTAATGACCACTACTATGTACTCAGCTGATTTTTTTCCTGTGGAAAAGATAAGAATATGTCTCCTGAGCCAAACCTGGGCAAGAGACAGAGAGAGGGGAAGGGCTATAATTTTCCTCATTTGTTCACATTTAAAATGCTACTATAAATGTCAAGAAATGGAAGAAAATGTGCTTTTGTTGATAATAGCATCTTACAAAAACACCTTCCCACAGGAACAATCTACAAAGCCTCATGAATTATATAGGCAAAAGAAGCACAAATCCAAATCTTTTATCTTATTTAATTGTAACTTTAAAACTTTCGATTTCTTAAACAAGTTTGTAAGTATGGTACAAAATAAATAGGTCACTATTTGGAGATGACTACTGTATTGGAAAGCACAGACAAAAGTTGAGCAAAAAAAAAAGTGAAAACAATGAAACTGGATGAAAACATGCTATGAAGTGGTAATGGTCATGAACTTCTACTTCTGAAGTAGCTTTTAGGAAGACTTTCTGAAACACTTAATAGGAACAAATTCATAAAAAACTGTTTCTATAATTACATGGCTTTTAAGGCAGTTTCCAGCACATACTATAGAGGTTTCATAATGCATCTGTGTTCACCTTTCAATTAAAGAAGATGGGACTGTGCATAAGAGGAAACTAAATGAGTATCTTCCACCTATAACCACAAATAATCCCAAAACTCAGATACATTGTAAAATTACAGTTGCATCTCCTGATTGTGTCTAAAAATTGTAGTCTAAAATTGAACAGAATGTATTATAATAAAATGTTTGAACTCAAGATTAATGAGATCTGAAACACTGATCAATGAAAGAAATAAAGGAACTCTAAGGGAAGAGACAGCTAAAACTGTTTCAATTCCAGCAATACAAACATTTTCCCGCATCTTGTCAAACACAATAAATCCTTTCCTATCTTTCACTGAAATCCATAAGATACCAGTTAGCTCCCTATCCCAGCAAGAAGTAGAAAGGCTCAACTTGTTTTACCGCTATTGCAATATCGCTGAATTATACCTCCCAGACCACTGGATTCTCTATGTAAAATCAAGCCTGCTCTTCCCCCATTCCCTTCGATGCAAGGACAGCCTTAACTGGCAGGCAGGCATCCTTGCCGAGGCAGAAGCACAGGGAAGCTACAGGGAAGTGACAAACACACAAACATTATTTTGTAGCTACAACACGCTGAAAAATATTTTATGACCCAGACTGATTTGCAGTTTATGTTTAGGGAGAGAGAATCAAAATCTGACTAGTTGAAAGCACAATGTACAGCCTATTGCATTATTAAAGGTAAAAATTACAGCTATTACTTTCAATATTTTTATGCAAGCTTTCTCGTCAGCAGATTAGGAGAAGCAGTCTATATCTATAGCAACCAGGAAAGAAGAGGGAGGAATATATCCAGTCCAAAGCATTTCTCCTTAAAACCTTGCATCACTACCTTCACTATAGAAAGCATTTAATAGCTTATTTTTATTGCCACTTGACAGAAGCCTCATTAAAAACATGGTCAGCTGATTTCAATTCCTTCTTAATAAACAGAATGTACATAAGGAAGACTGCACTGACACTTCTGTGGGAAGCTTCCTTTGTTTCTTAATGTCTTTTTTTTTTTTTTGTCTTAGAAAAAAAAATTTCTTAGGGAGAGCTACTTTAGCTTTAACTCTCTGATCCCCATAAGCACTCTAGGTAGGTATTAAACTGGGAAAAAATACAAAATTCTCCAAGATATGACCTTCTTGAATTAAAGCAAATTTTCGAAAGATATTGTAAGCGAAATGAGACTGACTGTATTA
This sequence comes from Cariama cristata, assembly GCF_000690535.1. Classification (NCBI taxonomy): domain Eukaryota; kingdom Metazoa; phylum Chordata; class Aves; order Cariamiformes; family Cariamidae; genus Cariama; species Cariama cristata. The sequence goes on along the minus strand of NW_009626258.1, from coordinate 728 downwards.
GTAGATATCATTGGAGATAATTCTGGTGAGCATACAGTCATGTGTCTCAGTGCAGGGAAAGGACGGCCAGGGAGAATGGCATAGAATAGCATTGATCACACAGAGTTTGTTTTCAGGATTCTTTTCTGCTAGTGTGGGTCATTTTAGCAAGTGGGTATGTTTAGAGCAGATGGTATCTTCTAAAAGAGGAAGGGGTTGGTTGGAGAATGTCTGAACAGAAAGAGGCTGTTTAATGGTCTTCACTGGGCAGCACTGGGTATGTTTAGACTCCTCTAAAACAGACTTAACCAGGAGCCAGTGCTGACCTCCACCTCCAGCAGAACGAGTGAGGGGTGGACACCAGCGAAGGCTGGGCTGCATCTGGGGGGTTGTGGCCTGGGGATTTCCTGTGTTTTCCATATATGAGGGCAATTTAGTGGCCTGAATCCAATAAACTGGGAGGAGGGTTAGATGTGTGGAGGCTGGATGCATTTTTGGTGACTTGCCACTGGTGTACCTCTACTTTAGGGGCCTCGTGATTGTCTCGGTGGAAGTTTTCAGCCTGTGGGGACACTCGGTGAGACCACCTCCTCAGAGGTGACCCCAGAGATCCCGCCGGGACACACCGCTGGGGCAGCGGGGGCCCTGGACCGGGGCTCGGCAGGGAGAGGCGGGTCCCAGGAGGTGTGAGGAGCCGGTCATGAGGCGCCGCAGGTCAGAGACTCTCAGCGGGAGCCGGTTGTGAGGGA
>NW_009626257.1:0-1192 GCF_000690535.1 Cariama cristata | reverse complement strand
TAGTCTTCTCAATTTACGGTTAAGTTACAGTCTCAAGCTCATACGCCTTTCAGAATCTAGAGCAAAGACGAAATTTAAATTTTTCCCTAAACCAATGCTTCTGAAAAACATTTTTAAAGAACTAGCTACAAATACAAAGTCGGTGAGCCACTTTAGCTCTTTAGAGTCATAGTACTTTAGAGTCATAGATTCTACTGTTCAAGCTGCAGTTTAGTATCTAAAAATGTAATATCTAAAATATCTCAGACCATTCATTCCTTACCTTCTCTTTCTCTCCTCTTTCTCATTCTGTCAAGTTTCATTGATAAAAAAAAAAACCAACAAACCAAAATCAACCATAGTGTGCAGCTTGCTCTTATTTATCTTTTTTTACTCTTTTTTTTAATCTCAACAATAAAAATAATGAAACAACACATTTCTATCTCAAAAGGCTACTACAACAGTCCCCGGTTACGCAGTGAAGTCTCTCAGAGGCGACAGCACTAAACTCACAGCGAACTGTTAACCTCAAACTCGCTTCATATGAGGGCACAAATGTCCCGAGGTAAAGCCTGCCGCTACAAAACCACTCCAATTCAAAACAAAATAATCTATTTTCAGCTTAACAACACGTCTGGATGCATTCTGTGGATTTCTAGACCCCTGCAATTACTAGTAAAAGTAGCAGATTCAAAACTAAGCTTGGAGACATTGTTTCATGGGCACGCGTACAGAGCAAAAGGGAAAGTCTGAACATGCTGTAAAGATCTGCAAATCCAAGGATAAACCATATGCCCCCAAAATTACGAGCTGCAAACAACATGTTTTTCATGTTTTTTGGAAAACAGAGTATTTTGTAAATACTGGTTTTTAAAAATATTTCGGTAGCATAGATCTATCAGCTCTTTCTTTAGCTCTTGCATCTTTAAATCTTGGACGGATTTGCATTCTCAAAACATTGTATTATTCAAAGTGAAATTCCATTAAACAGACTGCTGCTATATACTCAACTACTGTCTGAAAAATGTCCTGTAAAAATATATTTTCTAGATTTTTACTTTCAAGAAGATTTTAGTTTTTCACAATCTTTTTTTTTTCTCCCTTTTAAATTGGAAGTTTTCATAAAAGCAACCCTGAATAATGACAGGGTCAGCTATGTAGATTTCAACTTAAGCAAATACATGGGGCAATAGAAAGTATATAGATATTCAAG
>NW_009626256.1:0-36317 GCF_000690535.1 Cariama cristata | reverse complement strand
CCAGCCATAATGATTCTATGATTCTAAACAATACGATCATCCTTTGTATGATTAATTTTATTATTATTATGATGATGATCACCTGTTTCTGAAGCTAGGTATTGATAAGAGAAATTAGTATAGCTGCTGGCTTTCGAGTTGTTTCTGTTTCCAGCAAAAGGGCCTAAGAGATAGCATTACAAAATGTTATTGCTTATTCACAGTTCTATATCATATGTTAGCAGAGGGAAGAGGTACATATTTTGGGTTTTGCTTCTTCACAGACAGCTAGGCCTGCAAAATCAATGTGTGATCTAGGGATAAAATTGGACGGTTTCTAGCAAAAGCAACAATTATTGTGATCTAATATAAAGCATCCCTGTGTCCAAGTTAGGACATTACAGTCTAGATGAATGAACTACTAGAGCAGTAGAAAAAGCAGCTGAATAATTAGATTCAAGTAATTTGATTTAGTTCATACTACTGGCATTACATGTCACCTGGCATTACAAGTGAAGTTCCTTGAGGGTCTATCCAGTTATTAAATGTGGAGGATAAGTAGGAATACATTCTCATCAGATGTGGCTTACCCTATCTGGTTTTGGGCCCCCAGGCTGTTGATAAACTTGAGCAAATCAAGGGAGAGCCACTGTGGTACTCCAGAGGCACACATCCTGTGAGGGGATGCTGAGGGAACGAACTGGTACTGTTCAGCCTGGAGAAGAAACTAGTTGCAGTCTTGCAGTACCTAAGAAGAAGTTACTAAAAAGATGGATTCAGGCACTTTACAGAGGTGCATGGCAAGAGAATGAGAGTCAATGATCATAAAGTGCAACAAGAGATGTTCTGACCAGATGTAAAGGTGGGGAGGGAATTACTGTGAGGTAATTAAACACTGGATCAGATCTACCAGAAATTCTGCAATTTCTATCCTTGGAAGTTTTCAAGTTCCAACTGGACAAAGTCCAAAGCAACTTAGTCTAGTTGCTTCAGTGCTAACCTACTTCAAGAAGGAGATTGGTCCAAATGACCTTCCAACCTGAAGAATTCCTCGATTCTGGGAATTGCTTCTCCAGTCTGGCCATCATACAGTAACATAAAAGTTAACTGTAGTCAAATAAGCAGTCAGCAGTCAAAGTCCACACAATGACTGATTATTGGAATAGGTTGATACTATAGTTATTCCTTTCCTAGTGTACAGCAATATTAAAAACAAACAAACAAACAAACACAAACTTCAGTGGAATTGGATTCATAATTCTTTTCTCATATAAAGGAGATAAGACACATTCATGCTTTTTTGGGTGTGTTGATTTTTGCAATGCAAACAAAAATGTGTACATGTGTCACTAAAGTAAGCAACTGTGAATCTGATTTTGTCCAGGAAGCATAAAATGAGAATAAAATACTTGTTTTGCTGCTTTGCCATTTATCTATGCCAGATGGAGAGCTGAGTATATTTCTCCTTGCTTCTTGAAAGATCACAATTGCATTTTAGGATCCCAAAGCAAGCTATTGTTGGTTTGTTCAACAGAGTGTGCCCTCTGGGATTACCCATTGTAATTGGGAAAGAAATAATTTTGTTTAGTTTCTTCATTTGGAAAACTTTTTAGTTGACTAGCAACAAGAATCCTGGGTTGCTAAGCAATAGCATTCTGCCCTAATTGCCTTCAACTTATTTAAGTTTCTAAGTTAGGCCTTTGGTAGTTGTTTTTTCCAAATCATATAAAGTTGATATCCAGCTGTCCTAGAAAACAGAATCGTTTATAGAAAGTTTATATGTAAAAATTGCATTTGAAAATATTACTTTGTGTAAGAACCTTAAGTTTTTTCTTAAACAAGAATGAATCAGCACCAAAGGGCACCAATATTTCTTTTTTTTTCCCCTGATCTTATCTGTCTCTCTTCCCCACAAGCAAATTTGTTCTCTTCTTACATTGACTAAGAATATAGTCAAGTGGCAATCTGAGAAAATATTGTCTCAAGCTCCCAACTCTGCCTACATCATAGCCAAAAATAAATGTGTAACTACAACGTGATGTATAATGCATGCAGTCCAGACAGTAGAAACATATTTAGGTTTCTCCAAATCTGTGAGAAGCAGTAGAAGAAAAAGAAACTCAAATGACTCTGTGTTACTAAGTACATGATGCTCATTTAGGCAAAAGCCTGTTTGATGGTACTATCTCCTGGTATTCTTAATACTACTATCATTAGTGATTTCTGTTGGGCGATTATCAATGCACAGGTTCTGCGTCAGAGAGGTCTTTCAGGATCACAGAACAAAGATTGATGCTGCCTCCTAAACAAATTTGCATGTTTCTTTCAAATAGTAAGTTGTTGAGGAGGAGGAAGAGAGCAACATTTTTTACTGGCATATAATTTTCAACTTTTTTTTATTTTCTCCTATTTTAAGGTCACTGCCTTTATGTTGTAAGACAATACGTTTTTCACGAGATACTTCCTAGCTCTAGATTCCTTTTGAACTACCCTCCTGAATGACACTTAATGTACTGTTCTCCCACTTTTATCTTCACGCTTTCTTATATGCTGTTCCTTATTCTTAGAGATCCTTATTCTCCGTGCCAAATATCCACCCACTCCACATTCACATTCTTCCTTTAAACTGCATTTCCTTAAAGTCTTTAAAAAATAGTCTGCAAGTTAAGAAACATCAACTCTGCTTTGAGATCTGACAGTCTTCTGATCATCAGATTTGCTACTGCAGGCTGAATTCTTTAACTTGTGCATAATACTGAATAAATTTTTCCTTAATATCACATATGCCATCTTTTTCACCAAATATATGTATATTTTAAAGTACCTCAAAATTCAGCCTAGCTGGTTTCCTAGAGGCCATCTGGCTGAGCTCTACTGCTTGTTGTTTTACTCTTGTCATTCTAGCTGAAAGCCCCCTGATGAAAAAAATGAGTTCAGTAAAATGTAGGATAAGGTAAAATTTTTATTCACAAGTTAAAAGAACTTATGGAAACAGCCATCAATGAATTGTAGAGTGGTGGGGGTTTTTCACATTGTGGGTGGTGTGGTTTTTTTGCTTGTGGGGTTTTTTTTTGGGGGGGGGGTGCACAAAAAATTGTTGAAATTATAAAGGCAAATTTGTTTAGGAATGATTAATGGAAATTTAAATTGCAGGAGGTATATCTAAAAACTTCTGGATGGTAAGATCTGTTAGGCAGTCATGACTATTTCATTACCTAGTCTGGTATCTGGCATGCTTCTGCACTTTGTTCTTCATGTGTAGCAAAGGTTTGTTATGTGGCTTTGGAAGACAATTTCCTGTGAGGTAAAGGACCTATCGTAATTAATATTTTAAATGTCTAACTGGTTCACTCTCAGAGAGGTTTCTCTAAGGATTTGAGCATAAACCTTTAGTAAGCTCAGTGAAATATATAGGTGGCTTTCACTATTATGTTTTGAAAGATTGAACATCTGGCTTCATATTCACTTCAATTTCTTCTACTTTCTGAAGAAACTTCCTTGCTTTTGGCTAAGAAATATGAGTGAGTACTTGGAGAGCAATAAAAGAATAAAACCGACCATATAGATTGGGGGGGGGGAAGAGAGAGAGAGATACATACATTGTTTTTTGTTTTACCACAGAGGCCCTGGCTATAGTAGTTGTCTTCTCTAGAGAGAATGTTTTAAAAGTGACCCTGGAAACAGCTACCCGTTAAATTAGTATAACTGTAGTTCATGCTGGACACAAGCCATTGAATGAGGGGGAACAGATGGGTAAAAGCTTTCAGGTCTGGAATCTCTGAGGAAGTGCCACCTCTCTTTGGTTCTCCTGCCACGGCCGTCCTGTTGTCGCCAGCACTGGATATGGGGAGTGCCAGGTTCTTGCAATGGCATGACTGGGGAGAAGTCTCTGCTCTAAGAACCTCACAGATCTGTCCTTTCCCATAACTCCCTTTGGCTGTGCTTTCCATATGAGAGCTGGGTCCAGTATCTTAGGCACATTCTTAACCAGATAAAACGACGTTATTGGAGTTTTGTCTTAAGCCGATTCGTTCAAAGAAAACCCCAGAATGAATAAAAACTACAAATGAACCAGAACATATTTTTTCTGAACTTGTACACAATTCTTAAAACCGTTTGTTTTCACAGGGAGGTAATGCTACTTATAACCTCATTTCCTTAAATTCTTTTTAGTGCTAAATAAAAAAACAAAACTGAAAACAAAGACTTTGCATCCAAACCAGAGTAATTTATAAAAGTTTGATTCTTGGAATATTAACTCCTAATTGCCCCTGAAAAAGTGGAATCAGGAAACTTTCAGGCTGTCTAAAATACACTTACCTTAAAGGAAAAACCTATCTTTTTTTTTTTTTTTTTTAATCTGTGTCTAGTAGTCTCAAAAGTTAGTGAAATACTGCTCCTCAGTATTTTCTAAAATATATACATTCTTCAGTTGTTTGATTGTCTGCAGCATAAAGTTCAGCCTAGAATTCTTGCCCCCCAAAAAATATTGTAAGCCACTCCTCGAACTACTTTGCTGCAAGAAAAGTAAACCTAAGCACTGACTGCTGACAAAACAAAAATTGTAACTATTACTAAAACAAATGAAGCTGGCTGATAGTATTTCACAGCAAAAAATGCTATTTTCAGATAACAGTTGCGATCTTTTAGTAAGTCTTAAATTTCCATTTAACTATGCTACAATAATTGGCTGTGAGTGAAATCAGATCCAATTGATTTTTCTCTTAATGTATCAGGGAAAAACCTAAAGCTGAGACCAGAATGGATCATATTGGAGTTAAGTACATAACTCACAGAAGACAATATCCATTAAACTCTGTGGGAGTTAGTTACCAGATTTCTTTAAACTCTGATGTAAAATTTTAGATACATAACCAAACCAAATGCCTTGTTGTAGGAGTTGGTCTTGTTGGTAATGGACCAGCATCACCTCTCACCCCCAAACTTTTTGTTTTTTAGTCTCAGCAGAGTGTCATAACTAGCCATTACTAGAGATAGCCTCCTGACTGCTCCCAGTCGGATCAGGCTGGACATACATCAAAAGAACATTTTACTTTCTGCCTGACTTTAACTTCTCTTTTCTCTCATTCAAGCAGATTATTGAAAACCATCAAGTTTTATGTGTTCCTGAGCTATGAGGAAAACAGGAAGCAGAAAGGGGGATTCTCTGCTGTCGTGCTGCTCTGTAAAGCAAGTCCTATATGGGTAGCTTGTAGTCCTGAGGAAGGCTGTACCCACTGAGTTGGAGAGACAGAAGTTTTTTAGAAGCTCAGGGACATTTGATGTATTCTTCTTGCGCTTTTGTTAGTTTCTTCTTTTAAAATATTTTTGTGACAGAATTGTTCACATTTATCCCTTGTCTCTGAGGTTACAACCTAGAAGCGTTCTGACTGTCAACAAGTATTATTTAAGTATCTCAGGAATTAATCTTAATGGTTAGGAGTTAATCTCAGTATTTCTCAGAATGAAAACAGATGCTTTGAATTAATGTAGTAGCTGCATACACTTTGCATGCCCCCGTGGTATTGTTCTGTATCTTATAAACAGAAACACCATTTTGTTCTCTAGATTTACCTTGTACAGTTGTACGGATATTAATGTGGGTAGAACTCAGATCATTTACAGTTATCACAGAGATGCCTTATATTAGTCCTGGGGCTATGACTCTGTGTTTTGGTAAAGTGACTAAAGCAGTATCTTAATATCTTTCAAACTTAAGTATTTAACATGAGAAACCACTCTCTTGTCATGAAAATTAGATGCAGTAGGAAACTGTAATTTTTTTTCTGTGTTGCAGACAATAAAGTGTCTTCTAATTTCCATGTAGTATCTCTTGTCACATAGGGTAAGAATGTAAATGAGTCAGCTTTAGTTGTGGTTTTGTTTTTTTCTTTTCCAGTGAATGTTTCTATTATACAAAAATTTTGAAGTTCTAGTGCAAAATATTAAAGGTTTTCTATTAAGATATCCTGGGTCTGGTTTTATGGGTTTGTTTTGTTGTGGTGTTGATTTTTAAAATTTTTATGGGATAGCTACTGTATGCCAACAAACTTTGTGTATCTTAAATACTATAACCATGCTTTGTGTTTGAAAACTTATGTTGTGTTGCAAACAGAAGAAAAACACCCTGTTTTGCTCACGCTTGGTTTGAATGAAGTTCATTATTTTTTAAGTACTTCAAACGTACAAAACCTGATTCAAAATGCTATGTGAACTCCATATGCTTTTACGGCTATACAAAAGGAGTGCAAGAAGATACCTTTCTAATATGGTAATGTTTTACAACTGCTTTGCAAGACAACAAAAAAAAAGTTAGAAAAAGCAGCTCAGAATTGTGCAGTTCGGCTGTTCATGAGTATGCAACTCCCATTGTTGACAAATGAGAGTTGCTTGACTTGACCACAGGCAGTATGAGGTCGAGAAATATTAACAAAATGCTTTCTTAACTGTTTATTTCTGCTTTTTTTTATATATATCCTTGCTGTGATGTAACAGAGCACTTGAGGTCAACTGCCAAACTATCAGTGGAGATGGAGTAAAGCACCTCTATCTAAGCCTTTGCTGACACAGTACTCAACTGTGACTCAGAGAGGGTAAGTTAACTTATTATACTTAGCTTTCTCTACTATGGTAAAATGAGTTGCAGAGAACACACTGAAAGCCAAGGGCCTCTAAATACTTTTCCCTTTTATGGAATAGAGCTCCCAGATCACCATTTCCTGGAGATTGTACTCTTAAGCCTACACAGTGGTAAAAGAAAGTTCTCTGCATTCACTGATCTATATCTGACTACAAATTTGAGCTCAGGGGATCAGTTTTTTCCTAACTATTTTAAGCAGTAAGTTTACAATAACAGACCAAATATTAAAAAGCACTCCATCCCCTCTTTCTTTCTTTTCCTTACTTTTTTTCTTTACATTGTCTCATCTTAGTGTGGGGATTAAGCAGAATCTGGTGAATAGGGTAGGTAATTTGTTTGTTTGTTTTCACTCATTTTGTAGGTGCAGACTAAGATTGTAGATCTTCGCCCACATCCACTCTTCTTGTGACATGTGAGTTAATCTCTACAAGTATTCCATTTTAGAAGGTAATTTTGAAGCTCTTGCAATCTCTAAAAGACTGGCATTTTGGGGGGGGGGATCATTTACTCTGATAAAACACTACAATAATCTCATGACATCCTTTGATAGGATAGAGGTAGACCAGACAGAGTTTGATCAATGCCTAACAAAAGAAATAACAGAATCTTGAAATTGTCTTAGTGACTAGGATGGTAACATGTGCTTACGCATCTTGACTGTTTTTAAAGTGCCAATTATTTATTTTTTTTTTTAATCTATCCTTTCAGGATCCTATCTATATTCAGGGACAGTAATTACAGTTGTTTCAGTTGGTATCTCACTGTATTGCATGTATTGTTAAAATATCATTTCCTTCTTTGACTGAAACATGTTTATGCTTGCGGAAAGGAGATAAAGCTGGCAAAGCTAACGGCAGCATGATTCCAAAGGCTGTTCAGGCTGTTCAGATGAGCCAGGCTTAGAACCAGGATAGTCATACTCTCTGCACTTTGGCTTAGGGTTCAGTAAGGCTGGAAGCTGTTTTTTTGTAGATAGAGGTGCAAATTTCTGTAGGTTCTAAGGCTGTACTCTTCCCTAATGCTCTACTGAAGAAGAAAAAAATGTACCTTCCAGGGAAACAAATTTTCCAAGGACATTCCTCTTCTTCCTACATTTGTGAGATAAGCTCCTCTGATTCTTGTTAGAGTGCTCTTATGAAGCACCCTTTCTCTATATGTTTTGATTCTCACTGACATTTACTGGGGCTCTTTTCATTGCCTGATCGGATAGGCATAAGGTCAATTCAGCAGTGATGGAAGAACATTTTTTCACTAGTATCTTAAGGTTCCATCATTTCTAAACCTTCTAAACCTTTGCTTTTCCTAATCAGAAAGTAGTAACTGATACAGAAGATGTCAGAACTCCTTGCACAGTATAGAGCAAGAGGGTGGCTCCATTGGTTATATCCATTTGCATTTACAAGATGTGATGTTTGTGCTGGTTAAGCATCATAAAGTCTTTAAAGGATCTGGACTACTGATTTTAAGAACACTGCACAGGCTTTTAGATCGAAAAAATAATCATTCAGGAGTTCTAAATCATATAGCTTGTGAATTGAACAATGTCCTTATATATTTTGTTGAAATACCAATAAGTAGTAGCCCTTACTTTGGCACCTTAGAGGACTGCAGCAGTGCAGTCAAGGCATGCAAAGACTGCATTTGTTTTAAGAATCCTCAGAATATGAATAATTATATACAAGCCCTTGCTGCTCCAATACAGTCCTCAGCACTGAGGATTTCTGGGGAGATACTAGGAAAAAATGGAAAGTCAGAAGAAGAAATTTTCCTACTGATCAGCACCACAAAGACTTGGAGCTTTTTCCTATTTGCAAGATAGTTCTGCAAGGAAGTCACAGTAAGGTTCTAATTGTGTCAGAAATGGACTGAACTCAGTCCACTCCAAATCTGGGGGTTGTCAAGGTGGCATAAATTCATCTTTCTACCCTCTGTTCTCCCTTGGCTGTACTTTCTGTGCTGCATCTCTAAGACAACACAGCTTGGGATTTGTCCCTTTCTATTCTTAGACAAGCCTGCTGATTTTTTTTTTCTTTCTTTTAAATTTTTTTGCTTTTTAAATCTGAAAAATGAACTGAACCTTGATGTGTTTAATAGCTCTTTCTTGTTTCAATATGACTTGCATTACTTTTTTAAGTTTAGTATGTACTAGGAAATCAGCTAAGACAGAGAATAAAACATTTTGATGCAATAGCTTATATAACTGCACGTAGGACTGCAAATATACTTTGGCTATGACTTGAAACATTCCTGATTTTTCAGGCCCAGCATTCTGTTGAGTTGAGCCTATCAGAACCATTATAAATTCATAAGGCACACACTAAGAGGGATTAGATAAACAGCTAAATTTATATCTTCTCTTTTTTGTTTTTGTTTGAATTTGAGTTCTTGCAAACTCAGAAATTGCATAGCATGACAGGATTTTGTTACAGAGAGGAGAAGTAAGTCTATGTCACTTTTTTCAGTTACCTCGCTTCTATCTTGTCTTCATGTGTTGTTAATAGTTGGTGACCATTGTTTGATACAAAAATCCTTAACTGTTGAAACACACAGATGTTTAATGCTACTGCTATCTGCCTAGTCTCTGTGGGTTTATTAAAATATATGTAATCATAAATGTCTGTTTTCCATCATATTAAGGACTTTAAAGATATTTTGCCTTAAACATTTTTAAATCTTCTTTTTATTCATAGAAAGCTTCCTCTACTTTTATTTGAAGTCAGAGGTGGGTAAAATCATGATACAAACGTGAGCTTCCACTTATTACAGTAGAGCTAGAAATTCACCTGTAACAGGTTCAAAATGTCTAGAAAAGCTTGAAACACGCTGTTCCTACAGCGTATGCTGCTCTGAAAAAAATTATGCTCACTGTTCAAGAAAAGTCTTTATCTTGGTCTTCATAAAGATGTCGTATGCTGCATCTTTTCCACTGTCTTTATCAAAGAACTTCAGTGAAATAATTATTTTTTTCTGGACACTTGTGTATGAGATAATTTAATAATATGAGATAATATAATACCTTGTGTAGAGATAATTTTTTACAATCTATTAGTTCTGCATTAAATTTTATGTGAGGTGGCCTTGTATTCCTCTTCTAGTAAAAGAGACGATTACATTTCCAGTATAATGTGAAATAAATCTAATAAAAGCATGGGTCTTAGCTGCTTCTGTAGTCCAAAGTTTTCACACATTCTGTAGGTTTTACAACACAGAATTTTTGCTGTGAAAGCTGAGGTGAGGAACTTGTCACTACTGAGGCTGCTTCAGTATTTCCTGGGAATGGTTTTGTGTCTCTTTTTTCTGTTGTGTTTTTTTTTTTAATCCACACAAATATTTTGACAATTTTAATTGTCAGCCTCAATAAACCTACATGTTTCTGAATACATTTCTTTGCTCTTCCCTGAAATGGAAGGGAAAACTGTGGAAGGTTAATCTTATAATGCTACTCAGTGTCTTGAACTTCAAATCATCTCCCAATCTCAACCTCTTTGTTCCATCTATCTTGATTTCCAGAAGACTGAAAGAATTGACATGAGATTAGTAATTCAGATTTGGGAGAAGATAGCATGTTTTGGAGGTTGAACCTATGCTTGTTGGGTATATTTATCTCCTTGGCAGACTATTGAAATTGTTATATTACTGTTTGAGTGTATAGCTCCATTCTATACACAGCTGTGAATTAACTGTAAAGGGAATATAGTTAGCTTTCACTAGTCCAGACAGAAACTGTGTAGCAGATTGTGTCTGATAACTGCACTGTCTGTCACCTGTAGGCACCACTGAGGAGTCGAATGTTTATGAGGACTGTTCCTTAACTATCCGGTAGGTGTCATAGTAAGTCTTGTAATACATACACTGTTATCTAGCTGTAGTAGCTGCAGTTAATTCCAGTAGCAAGAATTTTCTCAGCTAATAGGCAGTAATTTTTTTTTTAATTTTGTTTTTTTTTTGCCATTTGGGCATTACTGCTATTTTGCTTCGGAGTCTTGTGTAGATGTACACCCAAGTCTTTGCACAATTCACCTAGGCCTTGCTCTTACTCAAAGGAAGAGTGCCACCATCTGGGTTTCCAGTTTTACTCCTTTCTTTGATATCTGAGATCACAATCTGTAGCATTAGGACTTTGTTAGCTACTAAAAGGCGTATTATGCATATCTAGAATGCTGTTTCCTTCTTAGAGGATTTTTAGAGAGGGTAGTTTGATCACAGCCGAAACAGTCATAGTAACAAAAAAAAAAATCTGTAAAGGGAGGGAAGAGATGGAAATAGCAACAAGAAAGGAAGGTTGTCTGTTTTGAATACATTTCCTAAGTTATACTTGATCTTGAAAGCTTTAGTTAATAAAAGACAAGATAGCATTTTTAATTTTAAACCTTAATACTGTTTGTTATTGTAAAGTAATCTCAGTGTTAGAGCATAGAGTTTTAAACTGAGCTGATTTGTATTTTTGGCATCTAACACAGCCTGTGGATCACAAGACATCTCAGTGCTTATGCCTTCAGGCTAACTTGAAAAAGATATTCTCAGCAGTGCATGGTCCTGTTAGTCCACATTGCAGTTCCACGTGCTTCATCCTGTCCACCATGCCAACCTTACCTGAAGACAAGGGACAATCAAAAGAGACACAACACAATAGTTCTCCTCCAGCCAAAGTAAGCACTCTTACAAAGGTGTTTTCTGACCCTTGTTGGAAACCTGATGCTGAAACCTGTTTGTGCATATTTAGGAGTTTATAAAATAACATCTAATCATTGCTATGTATTAGTGTGTTTTGATTAATTGATGAAGCTATAAATGATCTTTCAATTGATATTCATAGAATTCTTCAAATATTTTATAGACTAAGAAATGAGAACTACAGTTGTCAAAGCGATTGTTTATCAATTTGATCTGGAGGCTTATATGTCTGTCTGTTCTGAACCATTTATATCAAAGCTGTCCAAAAATGTCCTTTGTGGTGTTATTACAGAAAACTTTAACCTTTCAGAAAAGAACTTAGGCTTGTACTTAACCGTAGTCTTGAAACATCTAGTGTTGCCCTTACAGATCTAGAAGATGCTATGTAATTCATGTGCGTGTGAAAGATGGAAATCTGCTTTTTGGTTTGTAGTCTTTCTCAGTGCTTTATTTGCCACAGTAGTATCTGAACTATATAGAAATATGGAGAGCAGGTGGGTGCTCCCCAGACATATTCATCATTTTGCTACTCAAATTTGTAGCATCTACATGTTTTTACATGTTTTATTTGCAGATAATTTTTTTAAAAAAATCAGTAAGAGATGATATTTCTCCCTTTTGAATAATTTATACCACTCATAAAAAGTAATTCTAATGAAGTGGCAGGTTTTTTGAATTCTAAGCTTAGCTGAAGTAAAGAACCTTACTGTGATTACAAAATCACAGGTTATCCAGATCATCCTGTTTTATGCAAACTAGTGTAAAGAAAAAGAGGATTTGTAATCTGGCACATCCTCTGATAAAAATGCATCACTGTCACTGGATTTGAGGACACTGTATTCTACACTTTAGGTGAAAACATCCGCTACTTTAACATTGTTGGAAAATACTGTCAGCAGTGAGCCCTATGCTGATCTGTCATGCATTCCATCCAAATTGCATGTTGTGCTGAGTGTTAGTTTCCTGGTTTAAGATAAACACCCCAGGTTCATCAGACTATTAGCTGAGAACATGTATTAGGTCAAGAAGATTTTATTTTTTTTTAACTCACTCATGTAAAGAGTATTTTTGTACAAAAGTCTTGCTGGGTAAAACATATGCAAAAAGAAAAAAATACGAAAAGCTAGCAGACATCAGTGAATCTAATCCCGAGCGTGTTTGTCAAATGGGAGAAATCAAGAATTCCAACCATCTAATCTAAAAAAAATTTTTACATAATTTTTAATGCATTATACAGGCCTTTTAGAGGTAGGTCTTAAATGAACTATGATAATATGATAGTTCATAAATCAGTTAACTGTGCAAAATGCTTCATTTTAGATAAATGGTTATTTTTAGGCACGAAGTAACTGTGGAAGGATTTTAACTAACACACTGCTCGTGAGCCTACTTAAGTTAAGGACTGCAACTAGAATTTGATCTTGTTCATACCTGTTATCACTCTTGGGTCTTGCTGCAGTCCAAGTTGTACAGCATGACTATGTAATAAGTAAAATAGCTTATCGGTGTGAGATGAGGACTTGCAAGCAAGGAGAGGGCATCAGAAGGAACTGACAGCTGGTGGACATGTTTTCTGCCATTGAACAAAACTTTTCAAGTCTGGAATCTCATCTTATCTAAAGTGCAGTCTGGTGTCTAACAGTTTCCTCGTTCTGTTGCAGAAGATGCTTCCCCACCTTTTCCCTGCATGCACAAATGCACACACATTCAGAAAACAGTTCTGAGAAAAAGAAAATGAAGCTTACATCACATGTAGTTTCTTGCTTACTTCAAGTATCTTTTACATGATGGGAAGACCTGGGTTATGTTTCTCAAATTAATTTGAGAAGACAAATATGGTTTTCCATTTCAGTATTTCTTACAGCAGCCTATGTTCACCATTCTGACTAACTCTAAACAACATTCATCAAAGTATTCTTTAGCTCTGTGTTCCTGAGGGAAGTAGATGTGAAATTCCCATTAACACAGGTGTGAGGGCAGTTAGCCTAATTCAAAGAACTTTAGCCCCTTGTTTGAAATGTTGTCTGAATTGACAGTATGTAGTTGAACTCCTAGTTTGTGTGCTGTCTTGTTACAGTAAGTATTGAACAATTTATAAGTGTTTTGTACAGAATAATTTCTCCCACTATAAATCATAGGACTTCGTAGTCAAATGTTGGTTTTAGTAATTTCCATATTTTAATGCAATTAGATTTATTTCACATAGAATAATGCAATATTATAATGTGCTTTCACTGATACTCTTAAAAACTGATTTCAGGTTTTTAGTATTAAAAATGTAATTTCTATACGAGTAATGCATACCTGCAGCCAAGAAAATTAGACCCTTACCAGTTATGTTAAGATTTATAGAGGCCTATAAATCTCCCTGCACTTTCAGGGTTGGTTGTGAGCTGCCATCTTTCCCTCTTTTTAAATAAAAAAGTCCCTATTCCTATTTCCAGCTTCCTCCTCTCTTTGTATCCCAAACACTATTTTACTGACTTTTCTGACTACTGAGGAAAAGTTTGTCTCAGATGTTCATAATGTTTCTCATACACTTATTATTCTGTCATTCAGACTTCTACATTTCTTTTTTTCTTATTATTGCTATTTAAATTTGTGTTGTACTTTTATCAAATCACTGCATGCTACCTGTTTTGTTCTGAGGGAGATGTCTCCTGTTTATTTTGTCTGTTCTCCTGTCTGTTTCAACTTAGATGCACTTACAATTGAATTTCACTTCCTTACTTGCTAAACTCTAAGCTCAGTAGTTCACTTAAACATCTGAAATTAAGGTTACTTAAAACCCCATCTCACTCAAAAGATTGCTCTATAAGATGCATAACTTTTCTGAGGCCTTTCACATAAGTGTCTGTTTCAGGCCAATTTGGTCTGAAATTCAGTCCAGACCTTTAATTAATTTCTAAGCATACAGCCAGGTGGCAGACATTTATTTTTTTTTTCCCAATGCTTTAAAGAATTCAGGTGATATACAGTAAAGCTTTATCATCTGACTGTCCTGGTAGGGTAGCTCTTTTAACAGAGATATTTTCCCCCCTGCCCCCCCCCTTACTGTTAAAATCCATCCAAATTTGGCTGGATTATAAAAACTTTTAAAATCACATTTTCTGTATGCTTATTGAGGGCTTGGTAGAGCTTAACAGCCAGAATCTCTGCAGATCCTATCCACCCTGGTTATCCCTGAGCCTCTTGGATCTTCTGTTAAAGAGCAAACTGCATCTGCTGTCCTCTCAGCCCTGCACAAGCCTCCCTGCAAGACTAGACTACCTGAAAGGAGGTTGTAGTGAGGTGGGGGTTGGTCTCTTCTCCCCGGTAACTAGTGATAGGACTAGAGGAAACGGTCTCAAGTTGCTCCAGGGGAGGTTCAGGCTGGACATTAGAAAGAACTTCTTCACGGTTAGAGTCGTTAAGCATTGGAATGGGCTCCCCAGGGAGGTGGTGGAGTCACCATCCCTGGAGGTGTGCAAAAAATGTTTAGATGTGGCGCTTCAAGACATGGTTTAGTGGGTTCAGCGGGCATGGTGGCATCGGGTATACGGTTGGACTTGATGATCTTTGAGGTCTCTTCCATACTTAATGATTCAATGATTCTATGATCATCCTTGTAGAGCATGTGGATCAGTTCCCACCTAAGCCATAGAAGTAGAGTCAGTTTTACCCTACATTTTTATGGGAGGAGAGCTTGGGACAAAAAGGAAGCCAAGACTTGGCAGCAGGCAATCACTGGTACTAGGAGATGAGGCAGCTGTTGGGAATAGCTGAAGAGCAGACTTGTCTGGAAGCTAAAATGAAGAGGGCAGTTACAGGCAGGCAATGGGAGGGTGATGGAAAATTTCTGTATCATTTTGTGCAGATGTACAACTGTGAGACAGCTTAAGCTTCCTGTTAAAGCTTCTCTTCCAAGATCTGCATATAGCAGCCTGAGTACTCTTCAGAGTATAAAGATTTCTTTTGATTCAAGCCAGCTGGCCCTGCAAAGAGCTTCATGCTCTAGCTCTTCCTGCCCCTCTCCTATACAAATGTACCACAATAGGAGGCGTGAGTTTTCACCCGTGTACAAGTTGAACTGTTATAGTTGCTGACGGTGATTAATGTATTCTACCTGACCTGAACTAGCCTTGGACACAGCCTTTTTCTTTTCTTCTTCTTTTTTTTTTTTTCTTTTTTAATGAGCTGGTTTGAGAGTCCTAAAATGGACTTGAGTGACTTTAAGGCTGATGTACATCATTCAAAAGCTTTTGCTCTTTGGCAGTCATGAGATTAGTAAACAATGTGCGTGTCTACTCAACTGCTTTGCCCTACAAGCAGGGCAGTCACCTGAACTTTTGTCATTGACTGTTAGACAAAATACATTGTTACTTAGTGACATTTTCAAGAATACTACTAGAAATTGCTTTCAAACTATTATCATACAATGTCAGTTGTGCACTTGCATCACATAGTAGATCATGCTTTTACATTCTAACATTTCCAGTATTACAAACATATTCTTCTTAAACTTAAATTCTCATATTATTTTCTTGGCATGTTTCCTATCCTGCTCTCCTGTGACCGACAATGTGAACTTGCTGAGGAACATGATACGAGAATTATGAGTATAGAAGTGTGGAGCTGCATGGAATGTATTTATTTTAGTTTAAAAAAATGCTATTTACAACAGAATCAAGAATCCTAGATCAGATGTCCAAACCAAAGCATATTTTATTGCCTTTGAGAGGAAGAACTGATGTGCTATATACTTTAATATTATACTGTTTTCAAAATGCTTCTAGAGTTCTTTGAATTGATGAGAATTTCAACAAGAGTAAAATGCAGCACTGGGAGACATGTTGAAAGGAGTTCTGTTGTATCTGATAGATATTAGCAGTCATGTAACTGTTAGATTTCTGGATGTATATAATTCCATTTCAGTTTATACTCTTGGCTACTGTTTATTGTAACAAACCTTAAGACTGCACCAATTTCTCCACATGATGGTAAATGACTGAAACAATTTTTCATTGATTGATGGCCTTTGTTTCAAATAAATGAAATTATTTAATTTTCTCTGTTCTAAAATGTTGACTTGTTAAACTGTGAGATATTACATGTTTCATTCTGTAAATGCCTAAATGAGTGCTTTTATAACAGCTTTTTATTACCTGCCTATTCAATATTACTAAAATGTATGTTATTCTGAATTCATTACATTTGCGTCAACCTCTAGTAGGTGAACATTCTTTAAAGGAGTAAGCAAAGTTGACAACAAATGCTATTTCATTAAAAGTAAAATTAAGTTTATAACAGTTGAATGTAATTGGCTTTGTGCCATGGATAGAAAACATGGTCTTTTAGAAAATTCAAAATCATTGCTTGCTAGAGAGGTGGTCAATGCCCCAAGCCTGGCAGTGTCTAAAAGGCATTTGAACAGTGCCCTTGATAACATGCTTTAACTTTTGGTCAGCCCTGAAGTGGTCAGGCAGTTGGACTGGATGATCACTGTAGGTCCTTTCCAACTGAAAATACTCTATTCTATTATCTAGTCTGATGACAACTGAAGTAAAAATTTGTTATAAAACTTTGGGATGTAGTTTAAAAAAAAATTAGTCTCCAAGTGACTAAATAAAATAAAGTACTTCTACATGCCAGTGCCTAGCAGAAGCAATTAGGATTTGAGAATTTACAAATTATTCTTTAACTACTATTTGACTACATATAAGAAATCCACAGTTCTTTATTCCAACTTGATGCATCTCCATTTGGGATATCTCAGAGGAAACAGATTCCTTCTCTTCAGCTGATTGGCATCATTGTGGTAGAAGGTGTGGGATAAGTTCTTGGGACAAGTTCTCATATTTTTTAAGAAAGCAAGCATACATTGATATTCAGTGCCAATTTCTTTTGTCACTTAGAAATTATATTGTATTTTATTAAATATTGCAGTTATATTTTTTTAAAAATATTTTTCCAATTAATGGGAGGGAAAACCAAGTAGAACACTAACAAGATAATCTTATAATTATGTTCTGTTTTTTTGGATAGCATGTATACACTTAATACTGCATTTATTCAAGCTTTTGTTGCACACTAGTACCATTTGGAGGTTTTGTGTGCCTAATTTAGCCCTGTTATACATAGCTGCTTTTTGCTCTTGCATTTAGCTCATAAGTTCACTAAGTGTTGTACATGTACTTCAATAGAGAAATGATTTGCTGTGTGAAAAATCAGTTTGTCTACCATTTTAAAGCTTTCTTATTAGTTTCATGCTTACTGAATATAGCCTGCATGCATTAAAAATTTGTAAAGAAAAGAAATGTTCCAGGACTGCATCATCTCTTTTAGCAGTTTATGTATAGGCCTCTAATTCACGTTTGTTTTATCAAATAAGAGCTTATTCTCAGTTAGTTCAGTTATTTTCTCTTTTAGCTAATTTGAGCAATACACATTTTCCACATACAGCGTCGATATTCAGTGTTTTGAATTTCTGTTTAACTACATTTTTATATTTGTTACAAACCATTCAGGACACTACTGTTGAAGGGACAACATGCAGTACACCTTCTATTGTTCTTCCAGAGAATGCTGTTACGCCAGATGTAGAAATTGATAAAAATCTGGTTAACAGGTACTATGTAATACATTACCAATCTATGCATAAATAGTACAGTAATTCCAGGAGCTGTGTTTCTAAAATATTGCTTTGAAATGTATATTGTATTAAAATATTATTGCTGTATTGTATTTGTAGCTTGATCATATTGTCTTTGCATTTTGATGATGATTTTTTGAAGGCAAGGAAGTGGGGGGGGGGCAGGAATATAATTGATACTAAAAGACTAGTTTCGTAGAAAACCTGACACAGTATACTTTAAATTTACATGAACTTTCTTATCTTTCAGAATAGCATAATTTGAAACTAAAGCAAAAACGTAAATTAAAGTTTTGCATGATTTGGACTGAAAGCTGTAACATTTGAAGTCCGTCCTTTTGCTAGCAAATAAAATATGGCAATGCGAGGAAAATATTGCTTGTTCAAATCCTTTTGTGGGTATATAATGGTGCATGTGTGTGTGCTACAATCCTATACCTACTACAAGAATGACTGACAGTTGAATTCTGTGCATGGAAATGCGCAATACTGTCCTTCTGTCAAAATTTTAACCTTTACTTAGACCCAGTCAATGAGCAACTGGGACCAAAAAAAGTACAGTTGATTATTTTTGTGTTTCCTGAATTATTTCCCGCCATGGAAGTTTTTCAATTCAGTAGTTAAATCCCTAATTTTGGTCTACTAACTATACATGTACAGCAGTAGTACTGCCTTTAATCATATAAATATTTCCACTGAACCAATAAGAACTTTGTAGATTACTGTAGAGTTAGGAAATTAATCCTTGTAAGACTTTAAAAATTGCTGTTTTTTAAATGCAAAAGATGTAAGTTCCTCAAGGTATGCTCAGCCATCAGCGTTGACTCTCGCAATTGAGTGTATCTTATGTACAAAACTCGTGTTGTCTGCTCCCTTCTTGAACTAAAGAATTAGCTATATTACCATCTTATTACACTATTCTTAGTACCATGCTGAAAAATAGACATTGTAGCAATAATATTTTCAATCTGTTGTAATTGTTTTGCCTATTGAAAGGAAAATGCAGCAACCAGCTATGTTGTTCTTACAAACAATCTGTTTGCATGATCCTTAAATTACTAAAGTGTGTTCTAATGAAGGAAAGTTTTTGTCAAAAGATGGACAATGAATGACAGTTTGTATAATAAGGCTTATTTGTGAAGGCAGAAAATTTCCAAGGAAGGCCTATGATCATAAAAATACTTTGCGATTTTTAGTAATACCTTTGCAAGTATTTTACTTATTTTTTATGTGTACAATTTTATAGTTTTATGAACTGCTGAAAATGCTTCTTATGTTCTTTTGACAGGTTTAGCATATGACATATATCTTTCAGAATAAATCTACCTTCCAATCTGGTGCATATTATCTTGGTCTTCACTTAAAACACTTACTGTTCTATATAACTTAAGGTGATGCTGGTGAAGCTACTGTTATTGTATATGGTTTCTTTCCTTACAAAAAATTGTTGGTAGTCTGGCATTGCTGGCTAATTTTGTTTCATAGGATAATATTCTGAAATATTAAAATATCATTATATTATTAGCCAGCATCTTTAAAACTTTATTCTAAAGCTAATTAAGATATGCTCAGTTCATTTAAAGTCCTCAGTTGAAAACATTGGAAATTGAGTTACTGGACTTTTTTTTTTCCTATCTAAAAAGCAGATGCAACAAGTGTAGGCTTCTTTTCCATCTCTCTTCTTTCCCTTCCTCCCTTGTATCTGTTCAACCCTCCTTACTGTTTTGGTGAAGCTACAAAACAAACTTCTGTAGCAGCTGGAAGCTGGGATAGGACCATGTTTCTGATCTTGTGAAATAAAATAAGTATCAGTTGAAAATTCAGGTAGATAATGTTTCTAAGCTAGACAGATGGAAGAACTTAAATGTCTAGCTTGAATACTGTAGTTTACAGTGAGTTTTGAAGCAGATATCTGGGCCCATTCAGATAGACGGGGCAAGAATACCACCTTGAGGTTAATCATATATGAAAGTAAGCTGTTGGATGGAAATAATAATCCTGTTTGAAGTTGAAAACTTCAATTAAATTTTGAATTGAATTAAGGTTCTTTTCAGTCTTCTGATAAAGCATGCTTCTTGACCTGGGATTTTTAGTTTATTGGCCTACCATTAGACTTAAAATACGGGAAAGAACTAATCAGGAAGTATTGATCATAAATCTATGCTATAATTTGCTTGTATTTTTAAAGCATACTTCTACAAACTCGAAGATTATTTAAGTCAGAATTATAATGTAGCCCTCTGAAAGCAGCATTATTTGCTGGATCAGTATTTAATTCTCTGCAGTCACTTGAGACTTTTGCCTGGTTTTCAATCTAGAATATTACCGTATTGCTATATGGGATTATCAATGTGGGAGCCTAAGAAATTATTTCAATCATAAAACTTAGTTTAGGAAGCACTAACAATTTACAAAGTCTAAATTTTATTTTTGCAATGTACCATATTTATATGAGTTTTAAGTCATGATAATGAACTAAATAAATGTTTTTCTGAGAAATCAAAAGTTCACAGTATACAAGGTTATCAGCAAATGTCAGAACTCCTTTGTGAGAGCAATTTCTGTAATTTTATTTCTTTCTGCAATCTTCCTCCATTTTCTAGTTCTTTGGAGATAAGAGGAATTGCAATAAAACCTTTTTGCTTTCAATTTTTTTAATCAAAGTGCTTTCTTTTTAATGTTAAATTTTATAGAGAAATAGAAATATTATTTTTTTGGTGGCATAGTCCCATAATTTTTGTTTGTTCGTTTTTCTCTCTAGGCCCCGTAGTCCTCATAGAAGACATTCTAACCGTGCCACTAGGAATCCAACAAATTCATTGACTTCTGTTGGTAAGAAGTGATTATTCATTTAAGCTGTTTTCTCAGAAAATGTGACATGCAATAAAGACCTAAATATAGAATTTGACTATATTGACTACAGCTTTGCATACTGTCCGTAATGCATGCCCAGGGAATACTGCTGGCATGTTAAATTTGTGATCATGAGTTTATGATCGTAAGTGGATTGCATGCAGACCAACCCAGGGAAATATGCATATTGTTAGTTTCACAAAGTTATTAGATTAGTGTGCTAGCTTAACATTTTTAGAAGGCTAGAGATATACATGCTTAAAATTCTTGTTGTATGCAAAATACTGTTCAGTAATACTGGTTTTGTTACTATTGGACAACTGGAATTTTTTTAGCTAGGAGCTTAACAGACACTTAAGTCTCAAGCTATTTAGTTTGGCTATCATGTCAGATTAAACCTTAAATGAAAACAAGCTATCCAGGGGAAGATTTTCTTCATTTCTTCACTTGCTAATGGGTCTCTTACTACATAACTAGTTCTATTAGTTTCCAGTAGCTGCCTGTGGAGTAAATTGTTATCCAAGGGGTCTAATGGTGCGGGTGGATTTGTGAGTACTACAAACTGAGATAAATGCTCATCCTCTTAAGTCAATGGCAAAGCTCCCATCAGTTCTTATTCTTGGTATGTTTGCATTACTTGTCTCCATTTATGTATTTCCTGTAAATTAAAAGTTGAACAAAGTTGATAGACTGTTTATACTATCTCATATAAAGGATGAAGGAATAAGCATATGAGACCTCCTACCAAAAGGGGGAGGGATCAGAATTTAGAATAAATTTTTCAAACTATTTTTATTTTTACAACAATGTTAACTTTCTCCCAGCCATTAACTTAATTTAAGCCAATTATCACTGCTTTATGCTTTACATGAAAACAGTTTTCTGTAAAATTGTGGACTTGTGTGATCTTTGCATACCTTAAAAAAAAAAAAAAATACTGGTTTTGTGACAGACTTAAAACCAAGCTTATCAGGTGACTATTCCAATACTCCCAGAGGCTTTTAGAGGGAAGCACCTTTTCTGTTATCACTAAGGAACCTAGTTCTTAGGCATCTTGAAACAGATGCATCTGTATCTTTTTTTCTTTACTAAAACACCAGCAAACATCAGAGCCCTGCTACCTCTCTCATACTCAAAATATTCAGAATAAAATTCTGGTTTATGAACTCAGACTGCTTTTAGTAATTGAGATGCTGTTAAGGACTCTGGTTAATAAGTCCTTTTTACGTATTTTTATTAAGAAACTCAGATGTGTAGAGTTTTTCTTGATCAATATATTGGACATAGGCATGGGAGTTTATGAAGCATTTCTGAATTTTCAATAGCAAAGGGATTCCTGGCAGTCTTAGCAAATATTTCTTACAAGAAACACTGATCTGCTGATGATAGCAGATCATCCATCCCTAGGGTTGAAAAATGGCTACGGCTAAGGCTACTTTCCCTAAATTATAGGTATATTTCTACTTTCTCTTATATAGGAGGTATTGCATGAAGCGAAAAATCAATTGGTACCTCTGAAAGTAACCCAAACTCTCTCTGCTATTAACAGTGTATACACCTTGTGTTTTTTTCTTTCCCATGGTCAAAACAGAGAGACCAGAACCCTTTCCAGCAGAATTTAATGTCTTATTGCACATTTCATTTCCATTTTTGTGAGTTTATAAGGGTTAGTTTGCTGGAATTGATTTGATATTTGTGTCATGATGAAAAATACAGTAATAATTTTATACACCTGGGATCCTGGGCAGTTTCACACAAATAGAGAATTGGAGATTTTTAAATCTAGCATAACATCCTTAACCCTGCCTTTTTCTTAATAAGATAATAAAATGTATTATGTAGGCAGTATTTCCCCTGTTGTACTAGAGTTAGCTTCTCAGCCGTGCAGACAGAGGGTGCTAACTATTCATATCAATAAGTCAGAATTAATCCTTGCTAGTTTGTGATTCTGATGCTTTTGTAACTGGGTACTCAGTTGCATCAGTATGTCTATAAAAATGTAGTTGAGAGAAAGCCCACTGAAAGATTGTTAGGAGACTTCTCATGCATTTGCTCCAGTTTTGTGATTGGTCCTTTAAATTGGTGAGTAAAGTATGGGTTTTGGCTGCTTGCATTGAAAGGGAAACTTCCTTTATATGTCCTATAAAACTAAGATGGAGATAAGATCCATGTAAATCAGATCTGATCCACTTAAAGCAACTTGGAACACTTAAAATCTATTCCTGCTTGCCAGCAGTTGATTTTAGAGGTAATTAAACTTGTGGAAGCTGAATAAATTCATGGAACTAGACTTACAGAAATCAGACTTATACAGAAGAATGATTATCTCTCCATGCTTAGAGATGCAGCAGCAAAAGCTACTCTGCACTGCCTCCCCCCCCAAATTTGGCGTCCAAATTAGGACTTTACAATCTGGATGCATGGACAACTGGACAGGTAAAATATTGGTTGGATAGTTGGGCTCTGAGGGTAGTGACTGCTTCGTTGGTCATATGCTCCCTAGATGTTAGCAAAAGGAGAGTGTTCTCTGAAAGAAACAAACTTTTCCAGATGTCATTCTGCTGAAGACAGAGCTTTGCTTCAAGCCTGCTTTCTGTTTCAGCTGCTGTGGCATTCTAAGTTAGGTATTTTCTAATTAAACCTGTTACAAAATGTCTCCTCTTGGAGGTCTGACTTGCCTGTAAGAAATGTATCTTCGTGGACATGTACAAAATCATAAACTTATAGACATGAAATAATCAACAAGTGATTCTTTGAACACTTGCTCTTTGTAAGCAGGTGCTGAGATGTGGTGCAGCAGGAGAAACTAAAGGGAATGAGGAAAACTAATGGGAAAAGAGGAAATGGCAGCAAAGGGGAAGGAAATGAGAGTAGTAAAGAGGCAGAAGGCAAAGCAAATACAAAAAGGCAAAGATATTGACTATAGTGAGGAAAACTTACCTGTTCAAGGAAGATGGAAATTACTATGCCTTGTAGCTCTCCTCTTTTGCTGGCCCAAGAAAAATGCCATGGGAGGTCCTTCTCTCAGACTTTCAACACACAAATTTTAGTGCAAAACAAAACAGGTATTTCATTAAAAATAGATTGCTTTAAGAATGTCTAATCTGTGGGCATGCTTTTTGACAGCCTTTAAATTGAAGTAAATTTATGGAAATTAAAAACAAAACAAATACCACCACGTCCTCAAAAAAAGAAAAAACCCAAACAACCAACCCCACACCCACAAACTGAACACTCTTGAGTTTTTGTTGCTTGCTTATGTCCTTAGCTTTTCTGAAGATGGATTGTTCAGTAATGGCTTTTGTCAAATTTAAAAATATTTTTCTCTTATTACCTGATGACTTCCCTCCTCCTCACCCAAGCTGTTCTTTAGTAAGTTGTTCTTATTGCAAAACAGTTATAAATTCCCTCTTCTCTAATAGAGGCATCAACATGGGGAGAGAGAAAATCACAGCTGATATTCCTTAGAACACATTTTATTCACTAAGCTGTTGTTAATGTGATCAAGTTGTTATTAACACTAGGTAACTCCTCACACAACATAGTCACTTATTCACTCATATAGTTAGTTCACTCACACAGTCGCAAATTTTCTCACAGTTACCTGAGAATAAATGTCTCACTTGCAGTCTGTTGTTGATGCTAGTGTGTGCCAGTGGCCTTGCAGAGATTGAGCAGACTCTCCGTGATCTATTTATCAGTTGTTGCAGATCCAACAAGCTTACTAGTCTGTAGAGTTTATCAACCCATGAAAAACTTGCACACACTACCTTGTCAGCATATGTTTCCTTTCTTTGGTCTGTTGTTTTCAGGTAACTGTTTCTCTGTACAAGCCTAGGTGCTTCTAGAAGCTGTTCACACCAACTCACACAGAAAGGGCCTTTCCAACAGCAGCCTGCATTCTTTGCTTAATCATAGCCTGGAGAATTGTAAAAATTAGTGCTCAAAGTTTAGTGCTTTTGACCAATTTGGAAGCCAGGGATTAATTTCTACAACTAATTAGAAATCATTTAGAAAACAATGCACGAAAGTCTAAGTGTAGGACAGTGGCTTTCAGTTTGTGGTCCATGCATTCTCCTGGATCACATATATAACATATCCACATAAGTGGGCATGAGGAAAGGCAATCTCTAGCAATGCCTTCTTTAACCATTGGATATTCTAAGGGGATTTGCAGTTCCTTTGGAAAATTCTTGCAGATCCACCACATGGTAGAGATTGATTTGCTTTTTGAAATAGCTTCATAATTCTCAGGCTTTAGCTATTCAAGTACTTCTGCCTGCAGCTTTGCCAGATGCAGCTTTACTGTCGCTTCTGCATTTGTGGGAAAAGCTCTTCTATCTGCACAGAATAAAATCTTTATACTTCCAGACTCTGCACCTTATTGTATAGATTATTTGATGGAATCACCTGAATCTTAAAACTAGTGTGCATAAATGTGGTTTAACCCCAGCTGGCAGTTAAGCACCACGCAGCCACTCGCTCACTCCCCCCTGGTGGGATGGGGGAGAGAATCAGAAGGGTAAAAGTGAGAAAACTCATGGATTGAGATAAAGACAGTTTAATAGGTAAAGTAAAAGCCACACACGCAAGCAAAGCAAAACAAGGAATTCATTCACCACTTCCCATTGGCAAGCAGGTGTTCAGCCATCCCCAGGAAAGCAGGGCTCCATCATGCATAATGGTTACTTGGGAAGGCAAAATGCCATCACTCTGAACGTACCCCCTTCCTTTATAAGCTGAGGATGACATCATATGGTATGGGATATCCCTTGGACAGCTGACCCCAGCTGTGTCCCCTCCCAACTTCTTGTGCACCCCCAGCCTCCTCGCTGGTGGGGTGGGGTGAGGAGCAGAAGAGGCCTTGACTCGGTGTAAGCCCTGCTCAGGGGTAACTGAAACATCCCTGCGTTAGCAGCACTGATTTTGGCACAAATCCAAAACACAGTCCCATACTAGCTACTACAAAGAAAATTAACTCTATCCCAGCCAAAACCAACACAATAAATCTTTGCCAGGTGAGTTTGTGGGACCTTAGCCTTGAAAAACTGGACATACAAAATCCATGGAAAAACTAAGTCTATGACAGGCATGCCATGACTGTTAGTTGAGATGGATCTAATGCCACTTTTACTGATAAATTAGAAAAACTATACTGGGGAAACAACCAGAAAAGCCAGTTTTACATGTCAGAGCATCTTTGATCATAGTGACTTAATCTTAGTGGTTTATCTGTGTTTTTGAGGACTTGCTCTAAACTTGAGAATATAACAACATTAGAAAGGAGCAGATATGAATGTGTGCTAAATGCAAGCTCAAAGCTAAATTTATAGATATGTTTTGTACTTGTTATTCTGGAATGCCAGAACCTATCTGGAAAAATGAGATACAACTCCAATTCTGATGTTTTCTACCCAGACAACAGCGGTCATGTGATTGATCTGGTAAATGATCAGCTACCAGATGTCAAAATATCAGAGGAAGACAAAAAGAAGAACCTTGAATTACTAGAAGAAGCAAAGAAAGTAAGCGAGAGGTTTCTAATGCGCAGAGGTAGAAAGTCAAGAAGCAGCCTTCCGGAGTCACCTACAGGTAGATGCAGATTCTGAAAACAAGATTTTATGTTCTGCTTCAAAGATATGCAAAGGCACAAACAAGCATCTACTGTAATGCATACATTGCTACTGTATACATACCCTTTGATAATTTGAAGGTCAGAATCCCTCTGCCCCTCCTCACAGTTCCACGTAAAACAGAAATGACCAATCGCTACATTCAGATGTAACAGTGGAAGATGGTGTAAAGTTTTTAAGTGCCTGAATGACACACTGCAAACACTGTAACAGAAAAGCATGAAGTATTTCTGTTGGAATCTAAAAAATGGTCACAAATTTCTGTTTGTGAAAATTTCCTATTGTACATAAAATGAAATTTTAATGGCAAGATTCATACTGCTGAAAAAATTTCCCCCAGACATAATTAACACAAACTTTTGTTCTGAACATAGTCATAAACAGCTAAATGGACCAGATCCTCCTTTAAAAACAGCAGAATAAAATGTTTTGTTCTAGAATGTCAGTTGAAATTATTTTTCCCCTCATATGAAGTATTTGAAAACTAGGACAATATGGTATTTTATCAAGAAGTAGGACTTTAATTTAGCTTTGAAATGCCAATTCAAAACAAAGTACTATCTTAAAATTGGCTTGACACTTTCTGGAGAAAAAAATCAACTACTTTCTAAAATTAAATTTTCCTTTTTTTTTTTTTTTCCCTAAATTCCTTGTGAATCCTTCTCTTGTGTCTACCTCTATGCAGTGCTTATGGTATCAGAAAACTGAGGAGAATCACAATTCTGTGTATCAACAGGATTGTATTGGGTTATGGCAGGTACATGAGATAAAACCTGCTCTAAGTTCCTCATTGCCGAGTACAACTTGGCAATTAAAATGACTTGTCAGGTTCTGGACAAACATATGACTGATGACTATGAGATTCATGTTTTAATCTTACCTGAATTTTAAAAATTCAGAACTTCAAACGTAGAAAGTAAAATTACCTTTTTTTTGTTTTTGTCTTTGTTTTAATGAAGCGGTTTCCCCTACACTTAGTCCTAAAGTTTCACCAGTAGCATCTCGGAGCAACTCTCTCACTTTTCCAGTTCCATCAGGTAAAATGATCTATGCAGGCTCAAACTTTAACTTATAAAAGCTCACAAAAAATGTATTTTTTAGTATCTCTTGAGGAGAAGTAAAAATCTGTAGGTTCAAGCATCTCTTCCTGAATATGACAAAGCTCATAAATGCCCACAGTATATGTTTTACATATATTTTTTTGTATTATATTTTTATTCCTGTGGTGGTGCTAAACATGTTCTATTTCTTTATTCTTTTCAATAATGGATTTTTGAGAAGCTTTAATGATCTTTCACTTACTATATTTTAGATAATTTTTTTCCCCTTTTAAATAGTATTTTCCACATTTAAATTTTATCCTTAATATATTATGTGGAACTGTGCATGTCTGTGTTTGCTAATGCTCTAGTAGTAAAAATTTTTAGCAAAACATCAGGATATACCCTAATTATGTGTGTGTCTGTCTAGGGTCTGATGTATGCACAACCACTAGTGTCGAGTCAGTATCTCCAGGACAGGTAAGAAAGAGCTGAATAGTCTGCACAGTAACCTGGTTATTACAGTACTGTATTACAGTATTAGTCCTATTAGTCCCTGAGGAAAACTGAATGTTTTGAATACCATTTCATATGCCAAGATTGGATTACAGATATGTTTTTTCTGCAGAGTGAGGGACTAATAAATGTTACTTCTGAAGACAAAAATCCATGAGGTAACAAGTGCTGAAGAATCACAGAGATTTGTTAAGTGTAGAAAATGGAAAAAGATCCAATATAATCCTAATCGATGGAAAAACTAATTCCTAAAACTACTTCATAAATAAATGTGACAAGCGGTGTAAAAATTAAGAGTTTCAAAGTTCATCCATTAATATATGTATCTAACACTTGCAGCATAGATGTGAAAAATAACCTTGTAAGGGAACTTTTTTCATCCTTTCTTTTGCTAGAATAACAGAACTGTGAAAGAGGATGATAGACAAACTGCAGAGGTAAGTGTTTCACATTGTGTTAAACAAAATCTGCCTGTTTGTCTTGGCACACATATGACTCTCATTTATGTGACTAAAAAGGCTAAAAGAGTGTTCACTGAGTGAAATGAAAATATGATACTGCTCTAAGAAATTGTGAAGCACCTGCAAATGGTAGTGGAGGACAATGGGCTACAGCTAGCCTTTACCTCCTATCATGCACGTTGCTCTACCTCAATTAAAATCAATACACTAAATAACTTTATAAAAATACCTACTATAGCCACGTTGGTGTATACTGGTGTTTTAGACAGACATCGTCTTCCAGACCCCTTTGGTTCAGTGCAATAGGTTACTGTACCTCGTGTTCTGCACCGCCAATGGGATGTCACTGCTCCCCACAACTATTGGTGGAGCAGCTTATATGAATGCTTCCCAGTTTGTTCTAGGTAACATGAGATGGCCTTTTAAAGAGATTTTTCTGTGAGTGGATTAGGCAATGCTTACAAAACCCAGTATGGCAGCAGAATTTCGGAGCAGTAACTACAAAGGAGAAGAGTAGCAACATATCTAAGGCAGAGCCCACAGTTAGACTGTGTGTTTGTTGCCTTAAATTGCTGACACAGGTGCCTTAGACAAAATACATATTCTGTACCAAAGTAGCCAAGTTATAGGCACACATTCTTTTGCCAGTTCTCATGTAGAGATTGCAGCCAAATTATAAACTATGGTAATGCACACAAGGGAAGAAGAGAGAAATTACAAAATGTGCTTTAACTTTGTGTACAAGCCCATAGTTTTTTCCCCTGGGAGGTGAGAGACTAGCAGAAAACAATCAAAGAAAAGTAACAGTTCTATAAGATACAGGGTTAAAGGCATGTACTCAGACAAACCTTACATTAAAATGATGAGAAACTTGGCTATATAAGGATTGCTTAATGGACTCTGGAATGGGAGGAAGTTATCTCAAAATTTTGGAGAAGAGATTTCCAATTCAGTGTTCTTTCAGGTGCCTTTTAAAAATTATTTCTCTCTTCAACAGCACATGTTTAAAAGCAAATGTCACTGAAAAGGAAATGGCTTTTTACAGTGAAAATCCATCTTCAGGCAGGGGAAAAGAGAAATCTGCATTTGTTTCTCTGTTTTATGAATGGTCCTTTACTTTCAGAATGCTGCAAAAGGATTAATTGATCGAAGGCAGAATGATCAAAGAAAGATTTCTCAGGGAAGGTTGGTTCCTCGTTCTGCTGGTTTTGAAAACTCCAAAGAGAAGCTTTCAGAACAAAAAGAAAACTTTGATCCATGTAAACATATAGATACTTTACCTAAATCCTCCCCTTCAGGTAGTGATGGTGGCAGAATGTCTCTTAACACTTGCGTGAATGTTTGTGAAAGTGAACTTGGAAAATCATTCCTCAAGAAAGCAAAAGAAAATGATGTTCCTTTAAGAACCTGTCTACCTGGACCAGGGATAGGAAATATAGACTCAAAGCTAAAAATTCCTGTTCCAGAAATGAGGGACAATAAAGTTTCATGTAAACCAGAATTTAAACTGTGTGGACTGCGTCCTCCTCTACTACGGGCTGTATCATGGGATAGCTTGGAGCCTGGACAGAAAGATAAAACACCTTTAAAATTACCGTCTGAGGAAGATAAAAGCTTTGCTGTTGGTAATAAATCCAGCAATCAATTAAAAGCATTCAAAGACCTTCAAATCCAAGTTCAACCAGTTCGAATGCAGAAATTGACAAAGCTGAGAGAGGTGAGTCCTATTCATCAGTTGTATCCTGTTTTAAAGTTATTTTCATATCTTATCAAAGCTTCAACTTGCTTAGCATTATTTTTATCATTGCAAGAAACATATGGTAATATAATGGGAAACAGTTTCAGCAAAATCAATAGAGAGTTGTATTGTGGTTTTCCTTTGCAACTTTAATAAATTGTAACCTCTAATGAAATTCCATGGAATTATTCTATTTCTTAGTTCTCTTGAAATACGCATCAACTGCATTGTAGTATCTTCAACATGCATATATGCATGTGCATATGCTCTTGCACATGCAGGTTTTGGCCCCAGAAAAAAAGTAGTATAACAGTGTCACGAAAGTACTAATTGCTTTCATTGTGACAGAAAGGTGAGTCTAAACCACAGTATATATCGTTTTTGCATCATTTACACGACCTATAAAGAGGAAGCAGTTGATTAACAAGCATGTCATTTGTAAAACTAGCCCCAAATACGTTTTACCTATTTTTTCACTAAAGTGGCCTTCTAAGGAGAATTTTAGATCCGAAGAATCTTTCCTTCCTCAGGATGTAACAACATTCTCTTTAAAAGGGTCACTTATGCTCTTTTACTTCCTTTGCTTCCCTGTGATATGCTTTTTCTTCTCCTTTGGAATTGTCCTTGGATCCATAGGCTCTCACAATATATTAACTAATGATGGATTTCTGTATGAGTGGGATAAGACCTGTGTATAAACAGAAACCTTCAACTGAAGTTTGGAGGTGGTTAGTATACTCTTTTTTAAGGGCTTACAAGCCTCTGTGTATCATATACTATTTGTAAACTTTCTTTTAGATTTAAAAATCACTTTTACTTTGTTCAGCTGAGTGTTTTTGAGTCCTGTATTGGTTGGTGTTCTCCCTTCTAAGGGCAGTAGTCCTGTCATCCAATAACATTACATTTGCAAGATTTCAGGGGACAGGAAATTGTTTTGGTATGATTTTTTGCTATTGAACATTGTCAGAAAATGTCTCAAAGTGTCCAGAACTTTAAAACTCCATGTCTCTGAGAGCAAGGGCAGGTCGAGGATGGCCAGGCTTGCAGTTCCTAATTCTAACATGGTGCAAATGTGTCAGCTTCTTGAAGGATAGGCTTGGACTGTGAAATCTATAAACTAATCTGTTGTTATATAATTGTCTAAATGATTGGTAAAAATTAAAGAATTAAAAAATCATGTAATCGGTAAAATTGGTAAAAATTAAGAATTAAACCCTAAGAATTCACCAGTGTATTGAAAAAAGTAGAAATGCCATGAAAAAATAAACCACTATCATAAAGCAACTACCATGTGTGTATAGCAAAAATGAGCTTAGAAAAAAAAATAGTAGTAATTACTCTCCTTAACAGCCTAATAAGAGTATTTTCTTTGACCTCCAGTAGTTAATATTTTAAGATGAACACAGGGCTGACAGGTGAGGACCTCAAATTCTGGTCTTTGGTTAATTCATTCCCATTGTATTGCTTGGGAATGGCAGCTTAGTTATTAATCTTTTCCTGTTTATGTAATACACATATTCTTAGCATATGCATACTGTAAGTTCTGATTATAGAGACACTTGAGCAATATAATTTTGAAAGTCCTAGAAATTGTTAAGCTCAAATAGTAGTTAGAATCAGAAAATTAATACAGCACCATATATAATTCCAGTTAGGTGAGATTTGAACTCTGTCTCCAGTAGGAATTGTCTACTGGTAAACAAAGGAGGTGTTTGTGAATTTTAAACATATTTGAGAATATGAAAGTAGAAAATGAGGAGATGATAGAAGGAGAAAAAAGATTACAAGGTTTAATCCTTGAGAGTACATTTTTTCCTACCTGTAAGGAATAAAGGCAGAGTACAGTAACAATGAAGTATTAACTTGCAGCTGTAGCATACCAAGCTTTGGTGTGAATAAATTCTACTGAATAAGTCAATATAGCAAAGTCTGATATATCTGATTTTCTGAATTTTCTCTCCTTTCTGGGATACTTACTTATTACTATGGCTATATACAAAATTGCTTTTTTTGCTCTCATTTAACAAAACTCTCATTTAACAAAACTCCTTTTTTCTACTTCAGTAAGGGGCACATGTTGCAAATCTCTGTTTGCATAACCAGGAATTTTTCTAAATAATGCATGTATGAAATTTGAAATATGTAATATTTAAGAGTGTGTGTGTGTGAATGAACATATATCCATGCAATGTAGCCTCTGACTATAGCTTAATATATATATATTTGTTATGTTTATTAACTAAAGTAAATGTTACATTTAGTGTTCACATGGCAGGGATATTTAAATTGAGATTTCTAGTTAAGTTACTTAGAAATGTTACTGTTTTTCTTAACAGGAGCATATTTTGATGAGAAATCAAAATTTAGTTGGACTTAAACTTCCTGAACTTAGTGAAGCAGCTGAACAGGAAAAAGGTGCAGTACCATAAAAGTTGGAAGGGGTGTTTGTTTGTTATACACTGATTTCTATAAATGACTAATATGGAGGGGAAAAAAAACCTTTTTCTTCAATTGCAATAGTAGTTGTAATGAAGCAGTTATGGAGGAGGGCAGTAAATGATGAACAAGAGAGACCAATAATGGAAATACCTGAATTTCTTGATCATCTGAGACGAGAAGATACTGTAGGTATTATAACAATGAAATGAAAAGACGCATACCTGAAACAATGTCTAGCTCGTACTTAATAGATGGAGGACTGTCTCAAGTTTCAGTCACTTTCTGAAAAGAAGTTTCAGCAGTGATATATTGAATGGATGTGACCTCTGCAAGATATTGTGGCCATAAGGGTGAATTTGATCCTTGAAAGTATAAATAAGAGATGGAATGCTTTGTTCCTGCTTTTTTATTTTAGTATATGCGTGGCAAATATTGAAATAGCATGTTCACTTCTGGTCCACAGCTGTATGTCAATGTGGATAGGCAAGAGTAAGACCAGAGAAGAGACATAAATGTGATTGAAGGATTGGAAGAATGTGATTTGCAATAAGTGTGGGGGTTTTTTAGCTCAATTTGTATGATTTTTAATAAGGAAAAGGCTTAAAACACTACATAAATGAAATGAAAAAACATAAATCTGGCACCAAATGTTTTTTCCAATCTAACACAAGCAAATGAGATTTGATGCTTGTAGACTGCTTCTAAAAAGATTCAGAATAGAAACAAAGAGCAAAGATACAATCCTGAGGACAATTCAGCAACTGGAAGAACTAAATAGCAGTAGTGCTGAGTGATCACTTGAAAATATTTAAACCAAAACTATATATGTGTTTGGAACTAGTCAAGTCAGAACTTGTTCAAAGTGTTTTTAAGGCCACATTAACTGAAATGGAGATTGTTAATATGAAAGGAGCTGAACCTAATTGTCCAAGATTTGATCCAAAGACAATTCCCTTTTTTTGTAATACTGTTCATTTTGCTAATTCATAGATTTGCTTTGGGACTGTTTCATGAGGCCTTTGAGTTTCTGTTACACAGAGAGATGACTGAGATATTGCATTTCATGTTATCTCTAGAAACAGACTCATCTTCAGTCTGAATGAAACAAGATTAAAAGAGACTTCTTGTCCTTTTTTCTGTATTTAGTGACTATATCTTTGGATTCTTAGATATGGTAATATTATTCCTGTCACTCTGCTAATACGTATTTTCCCAGAAATTATTTAGCAGGCTTTGTTAGAAAGTGTAAAGTAGTTGCCATTTTACCAGCCTGTTACATAATTTTGGCAGATTTGAAACTTTTGAGGAAAACATTATGAAAAGCTAAGCATTATTTCATCCAGCTTTTCAACCAAGATCTCATGAGCATCGTGAGCTTTTTAAAGTCTAGTAACTTATCTAAATGATAGCCAGAACATTAAGTGTCAACTCCTTATCATCAGAGGGGAAAACAAGTGAGGGGTCAAATCCTTAGTTCATTTGTTAGGGAGACTTAATTCCTTACATTGTCATAAAAGCTACCTTCTGCTTTTTAACTGGAGTAGTAATTTTACTTAAACAATAGGAAATAGCCAGCTACTTCATAATTACTGTTATGAATCAAATATACTGGCTCCATCATGTTTTACTATCAATGCCAAGTTATTGTCATCATCTGAGTAAACACAATTTTGCATCTACAGAAGTTTAGATAAGTGGGATATAATAGATCTGGAGACATTGTGGTGTCAGGCTGGCTTTTTATGGGAACACACATGACTGTTCCTAAGTCAATACTGGAATTTTTAAATATAAAGGAAATGTACAGAACTAAAATGTAGCTAGAAAGAATCTCCCATTCTTTTCCATCTTTCATGTTAACCTCTCTACATTTACAAAATTTAGAGTTTTTTCACACTGTTTGTTTTGCAAGTTGAAGAATCTTTCTGTTACACCAAATGAGCAGGAGAGCTGTACAAAGATATCTTCCCAAGTCTGATATTCAGACTGAGTTCTTCATTAAATTCTGGAACGGTAGAAGGAGATAAGGGAATTGTTATAAATGAAATTAAATAAAATGAAAATAAAAAAGTTAAGTAATGTGATTTTTTTTAAAAAGAAGTTTGAGCCATATCTGGCTCTGAGATGCTGACTATTAATAGTTAATGCATGACTTTTCAAATAACATAAAAAGTTTTTTATCTGAAAATGTCTTTAGGCCCTTCACCTCTCCCTTCCCCGACTGAAGAGGAAGAGACAAAGAATAGCTCTGATGTCATGCCCAGCATTCCTGATATATTGCTGCGAAAACTACGAGTGCACAAATCGCTTCCAGGAAGGTAAAAGCTCATTAGAAGTAGAAAGACATCATCCGGGGGAAGGCACACTAATGGTTTGCAGTGAACTCCCTCTATGGACTTCCATTCATAGCGGATCCATATAAGTAGAGAAATTGCTGCATCTTAAAATGTGCAACACAGATTTTCTGAAAAATTTTGGGGAGTACACTAACTTCCAGTAACTGGGCAACTTGTTTTAAAATTAGCTTGCAAGTTCTACATAAAAAGTCTGAAACCTAACTTGCATGCTATGAGTAAATTTTTATAGAGATTTTTCCACCAGTCTGTCCACTCCTGGTTTTCAGGATTGCTGCTGCAGATATAAATTCTTGTTGAAAATGAAAATGTTAGTGTTTCTTTCCCCCAGAAAAATAATCAGGCCAGATAATGCTTTCCAATGGTAAAATTTGGGCATGTAAGAATTCTGCAGTTTTTCTGCAGGTGACGATTTTTCAGGCAAATAGAGTTCATTTTGCAAATGTAGTTGAAGGACTCACAAAATCCCTGATCCTGGGCTGTGCAAGTAGGCACTTATCAACAGACTGCTTAACACCTGCCATGGCTCAGGAGTTTCTCCTTTCCCTCCTATGCAATCTGAGACAGTATCTCTGCATGTTATAGATATGTAGGGTAGCACCATACAAGAGATCATCGGAAACTAGAGCTATTGTTGCAAAATGCAATGTAGCCATAGCAAGTGAATCCTCTGGTCCATACTTTTCTGAGGTGGAGTTATAATAAACTATACCTGCTGGTTGTTTGTCCAGACCTTCAGAAATACCAATTTTTGGTCTGATTTGAGTTTACTACTACCCAAACTTAACATTTTCTTGACAGAATTTAAGTGGATTTTTCCTTTTTTTTTTTTTTTTTTTTTTTGGGGGGGGGGTGGTATATTTAAAATAATACAAAAGTTCATAACTTCAGAAAATATTTTGTCCTGGCCCAAGAGATATAGGGAAGAAAGCTCAAATGAAGCATTTATCACCACCTGCCTTGCATACCTTGCACTACTGATAACTTTAGAGACTGAATATATTTGATTTTGTATTGCATTAGAATAAAGCTAAGCTTCTTCCATATTTCTGCATAAGCCTTTTCTTTGAGAGAAATAAAACAATAACCAAAAAATGCTTATTAGATATTAAAACAATTCCAAACATATTTAACGAAAAATACTCATAAATTCACACATGTATTTTTATACTATAAATACCAGAGGCATTCAATCATTTGAAGCAGTCAACAAGTGTTCTCTGTGCAGATGAAATAAGTATTTAACGTTTGTTGTGAAGGAACTGTTATATACAACATTTTATACAACATTTTACACAAATGAATGCACAAGATGAAGAAGTTCGATATGTAAATAGAATATATGAGTTTTATATATTT
>NW_009626255.1:0-52442 GCF_000690535.1 Cariama cristata | reverse complement strand
AGGCGCGGCTCACCCGCCTCACCACGCCAACTGACCGCGCTCACCCCGGTCCAGTTTTTCAGTTGTAAACCACAGTTTTTTATTTCGCTTAGATTAATGACTGAAAAGGATAGGACTGTCACTTATTCTTTGGGGGTGTGTGGCCTTGTCACAAAAATTAGCGAGGAACTTACTGAGTTAAAATTGTAGCGAGCTATGCAGCATTAATGTTCAATGAAGTGTTCTCTTCAAATGCTTGTAAAGGTAATTCTGAAGACCATGTTGATTTAAAAAAATTGCTGCAATGTATTAAGGCAATAAGGCTAAGTTAGAACAGCGCTTCTGGCTCCCAGTGTGAATGTTCATGGTGTTAAACAAGTATTGAATAATTTAGGCTGTTTCAGTCAACTTTACTTTTAAATATTTTTCAAGGAAACTATGTGATCATGATGTTACATTAAATTTCATGTAATATGCATTGTTTGTTATCAGTCCCTAGCTATTAGTTAGATGCTAGTACAACTTACACTCAATTGTTTGATTATTTATGTATTGCCAGCATTCTGTGGTCTGGATGCATACCAGTACATTTAAATGTGACCAGAATGAAGATTTATTTTAGATGAGCCAATATGAATTTAAGCAGGGAGTCATTAAACAAAGCCATCCTTTGCCAGATACTGACACGGTTGGTCTGTTTTGTATGGGAACCGTATGTCCTCCTTGGTTAGGAATGAGGAAGAAAATTTTGCCCCTATCTGGTATCTCTTGAGGCAAAAAGTTCTGTGTAAAAGTAGTAATGCTGAAGACTCGGTCTGCTAGCACAGCTTCTGCAGCTCAGACTAACTGCCATAAGGTGTATGTCTAGTAGGTCAGTTGCTGCTTTTGTCGAAAATAACGACCCTTTTTTCGAAAGTGACTTTTTCAACTTACTTTAAACAAGTGGTCTGCTAAAATACCTTGTGGGAGTTTTCTCAAGTTATCCTCTTCCATACTTAGAGAATAAAAAAAAATCTTCTCTTTCATCAGTACCAACTGGTTATCTGTCTTACATGAAGCGTAGGTAAGACAAAATTTTCAGGGACCGGAGCTCAGTCTCACTTGAAGGTATTGGTGCTCAGCTCTCTGGGTTCCCACCCAGCTGGCACCGTAGGCAGTGTGGGGCACCGGGTGTGTTGCAGATGGAGTGTATGTTTATCAGTGAGCTTGTAGCAAAGTCTGAGCAGTTACTGTGCAAGTGGTTTCCCCTTTGTGTTTTGTGGAGTCTTCTTTTGCTGTGTAGGTGACTTGCTGTGCCCTGTGTGCACTCACCTAGGGCACCTGGAAACCCGATTCCTGACATCATCATCATCATCAGTGGATGTAATTTGTGTGACAGTTAAATTGAATTTCATTTTCTCCCTGACCTTCTGAAATGTAGTTTTATATTTTGGTAGTCCTTGATTATAGGAGACTAGTTTCATTTAAAAAAACCAAGGTCCTTCTAACTCAGTCTCATACATAGTGACATCTTAATTTAGCTAAAGGTTGTTTGAGCAGTGTGGTAGGATTTATTTAAAGTAGTTAAGATATATGTAAGAATTAAGTCGGTGTATTTGAGACACATCAGTCTGATGTGTGTTGTTACTTTGACTTTTATAAAAATTACAGTTGTACTGCAGGTATTCATTCTCCTTAAAATTCAACTTTTCCCCTGTAGCCTGTTGGTCAACAGGCTGATGGTATTGATTTGTGACTAAATGTTGCCTTTGCATCAGGCT
This sequence comes from Cariama cristata, assembly GCF_000690535.1. NCBI lineage: Eukaryota > Metazoa > Chordata > Aves > Cariamiformes > Cariamidae > Cariama > Cariama cristata. The sequence continues at coordinate 50,703 of NW_009626255.1, read as the reverse complement.
CAGGGATATTTGCTGTTGCAAGGAAGTGTGTTACAGGCAAACATTTTAAATGCATTTGTTAATTCATATTCTTAATTTTCTATTATTGTTATTTTGTAAAAAGTTATTTTACTAGATTTCTTAGAGTGTATTGGGGTTCTGACATCCCTTTGGTTAACGATTACCAAATTTTTGGTAACTTTTTCCTTAAATAAAGCAGGTACGTGTTATACAGGGAAGCTTATAAAACCCATGTTTTTATTAATAAAATTAAATTTAAAGAGGCAGTGTTATCTAGTTAATAACAAGAGCAAGTGTTCTTGCTGAATTCACCATGTCAGATGTAATTTAAAAAAAAAAAGTGTTCTTTGTCCAAAACAAGAGACTGGCATTAGCAAATGTTGATCTGGGTTTTCAAATATGCTGGCTTCTGCTGTGCAACCAGTAACACTCACAAATTCAGTAGCTTTATTTTTCTTATGCGAGAAGAGCCTACGGGCATATTTTTAAAAAGTAAAACTACCTAAAAATTATGGCGGTTAGTAGTTTTGTGAAACTTACATAGCATTGAAATATATTTCAATTTTTTAATTTTATGTCACAACATTATACAGTCTTAAAATATCAGTTATTTTGAAGAGTTGAAGTGTAAGACTGAAGCAAGACTACAGAGAACTTTCTTTTTGGTAGTCTTATTTATAATGTAAATAATGAGTTGAGGTGGATAATATTATGAAAATTTGTGTTGAGCATGATTAAACTTGATATGGAGCTTAAAATGTTGGCCACTGCATGTGTCTTGTCTAACCTGGAATTTCTTTGTTAATCACCAGCAGAGTCCAACTGATGATGTTTCCCATTAAGGAAATCTTGGACTAGAAATTGAGTGAAATTTGATGTTCAAATGCAGAGGTAGCCAAACCTCGTGACATCCAGCTGTGTACCAGATCCTTATGTGGCTGAGGAGCACTACGCGCCTCGAAGCTGGGATGTGTGAGAGGAGCTTACAGATGTGGTGAAAATTATTTCCTAGGGCTCCTCAGTCGCTGCAGGAGGGAACTGAGCTTTATGTAGCTGGGTCCTCTGTTGCCGCAGGCTCTCGGAGTCAGCAATAGTTGTGTGACAGAGCTGCGCTCAGACTGCTGGCAGACTTGTGTAGCTCAGGCAGTGAATTGGCTCTGTACAGTTGTAATATCAGAAAGCATCATAAGCCACATCTGCTGTATATTTGTATTGTGTTGTTTTCCATTCTGGCATCAGCTGTTTTGGTCAGGCTGTTAACAAGGTGTGATTTGACAAGCTCGTGAACTTTCAGGTTTGCCAAAGTTCACTGTGTTAACAAACTCCACAAGGTGTTACCTTGCATCACTTCTTGAATCGCTTTGTTACTGTATATGCAAATAAAGCATATGGAATGTAACTAAGCTTCCTGTCCATCTACAGTATTCTCACCTCCGGCTGGATCAAAGTGTTATGCAGATTTGTTATCACAGTTCAGCAAATGTGTAAGAAATTCTAGTCTATTTGTAATGAGCTAGCTCTCAGTATTTTTAAATTAATACCAAGATCCAGAGATTGTTGAATGTTCTTCCATTTTTCTCTCGCTATAGGAAGTAATCTGGTATCAGCATTAGTGATATGTTGATTGTATGTGAAACGAATATACTTGTGACATGCATTTTAATTTAATTTCTTATTTCATATCCTTTTGTTTCCACTTGACAAAAAAATCGGATTTGCACTAGTTTTTAAAAGCCTGTATCTTGAAGACACAAAAAGTAACTCAACATCATGCTTCCTTCTCTGTAAATGTGATAAAAAACCCTTCAAGCAATAAAGCTTACTTCAACACTCGTGCACTCTCTAATTATGTCAGCATATGGATTAATAGGAAGAATTAATCTTTCAAGATGTTCTTCAATAGAGATCTCTTCCCTGGCAAAGTAGAAGTTGCTATAATTGGCCTTTCTCCTGGGGCAGGGACAGGCAGCAGACCTTCCCGCAAAAGGTGTGCCCAGGTGGAGGACCTCCTGCAGTGGGCGGCTGAGCTGCCGGAGGCAGTGAGAAGGCTGTGCAACATCAGGGAGGCTGAGAAGGAGCTAGAAAGCTGGCTCCGAGCACAGTCTGCAGGCTTCTTCAGTTTTTTTTTTCTTGCTTTTCTTTTGGGAGGAGGGTGGGTGTAAGTTTGTTCTAGGAAAGAGATATTTCAGGAAGTGACATTTTGCAGCTGGAATAAAAATTAAGTCTTAGTGGCTTGGAAGAAAACCAAGTATCTCCTAGCATGTTTCTAAAATGTGTAAGTATTGAGAGCATTAAAATACATAAACAGTGTTTTAGAGAGTCAACAGAGCATCACAGTGTAATACAGTGAGGGTGACAACTGGTATAAAAACAGTCGACTCTGGAGTATATGGCTGTCTGGATAGCCAAACATCATTAAGCATGATAAGTACTTCTGAAATGTAGTTTTGACTGCCGGCAAGATGCAGTATTCCTTAGGGCGAATGAGTTTGGCAGCTTTTTTTGTCTTGCAAATGGGGATGACATTATTTTGCTACATCAACATTAAATGAAAGCCATCCATGGTGAAAAGATAAAAGATGGAAATTTGTTGGAGATGTTTCTTTTTAGAGCGTAATACAAAGCTCAGTCTTTGTATATGGCAGCAGGATTAAAGGTTTAGAAATATTGTAGATTAATCTTAATTTGTACTGTTTTCTAGTGCCCAAGATGTATGCAGTGTGATACAAAATTTGACTTCATAACTAGAAAGGTAAGAGAAATCAATGAATTGTAAAGCATTAGGTGTTGCAAAATACTAATACGGACTTCTTCTGATTTAAATTGTAGAAGATCTCAGTAGAATAGCATGCAAAGTCTGATGTAACTTAAAGTAGTTTTTCTTTTTGCTCTGCCTTTTCTGAGTAGAGGTCCTTTTAATTCTGTTTCTTTGAAATTCTTCTTGTTGCTCAATGTGTAATACATAGTTAGGGCTTTTTCCAAATTACTGGGTACCCGCAGGATTTACATTCAAAGGAAGAGTTAGAGGAACTCATGCTGGAGTGGACTGCTAACACCAGTACTGACAGAGAAACCAAATCAAACAATTCAGTTGTGTTTTGGGAGATAAAATTAGTGGCGGAGATGTAAGCAAAAGTATTTTCAGGAGTAATGAATTATAATCTTACATTGAAGAACCATGCTGTTAAAATGTGGGGAACCAAAACTCTGATTCTCCTCCTGTTCTAAAAGCAAAACAGGATTTATCTCAGGTTTGGAAAAGGGAATTTCTGATTAAAGTAAAAAGTGTAAACCGCCTTGATTGCTGTGACCTGTTATTAGGCTCACTGTATGAAGAGAAGACACTAAAGTTAGAGTTAAAATATGTTACATAAAAGGAAGCAGTTCACTGTGGAACGCACGCTGGTGTGCAAAATGCTACTATCAAAAAATGTTTTGCTGATACTAGTGCTTCTGCATGGAAAAGTAAAGCAGCCTCCCAAAAAAGGCCAACGATGGATTTTTGGCAGGGAATACAATTCCTTTGTATAACTGCATTGACACACTCATAGCATGTGCTTGCAAAAGTGAAGACAGGCGTGGAAGTGTGACTTGTAATGCATTGACATAGTCGATGGTTTTTAATATATTGTTTGGAGGGAGAGGGAAGGAGAAATTGTAAACCAGACGTACTGATATGTTACACCAGATAGGTGTAAATTTTCAGTCCTGAAGAGCATTGGGATGTCAGTTAGTGATCCTAGGAATAGACTAGACTAGACTATTTCAGTTGGAAGGGACCTACAACGATCATCTAGTCCAACTGCCTGACCACTTCAGGGCTGACCAAGTTAAAGCATGTTGTTAAGTGCATTGTTCAAATGTCTCTTAAACACTGACAGGCTTGGGGCATTGACCACCTCTCTAGGAAGCCTGTTTCAGTGTTTGACCACCGTCTTGGTAAAGCAATGCTCCCTAATGTCCGGTCTAAAGCTCCCCAGCGCAGCTTTGAACCATTCCCATGCATGCCATGACTGGATTCCAGGGAGAAGAGCTCAGCACCTCCCTCTCCACTTCCCTTCAGTCACGGAGTGTCTTCTTGTTCTTGTTTTACCTTTTAGTCAGATGGGTTAAGAGCATGGTGGTTGGTTTGAGTGCTTTGGTTGAGAAGCACTAATTCATGAGGCTGCTGTGTTTTGCTTGTGTTAGCTTTGGGAAATAAATGGAGGTAGCCTTGGGAAATGGGTACTCCAGAGAATTTTGCATAATATTTGGAAGGAAAGCTGAAGACTGACCAGAACTGCAGTGTATCAGTTCCTTGTATCAAACTGTTCAAACTTGCTTTGAGCCACAAATGAGTCCCTGCTTGCCTGGGAATACTTGTTCTGACATGAGAACTTGCATCAGGAAGACCTGCTGGGACTGTCACATCCCAGTAGTGATTTGGAGCACAAGCCCCTTGTTGCAGATTTAGTAGCTGTGAAACACGTTGCAAGACTAGTTCTGGTTTTGCAACTTCATTGGATTTGTACTGCGCTGCCTGATGTTTCTGACAGAGAAATAGCTTTAGGTTTTAAATATGAAGATTTTTATCTCTTTCCATGGAAAAAAATTGAGAGTAAGGGAGAAGAATAGGGTCTCCAGTTGAAGTTTCCCAAGATCTTTGCTTGGAAGTGGGAAAGGACCTAGAAACCACTCTTCTCTTGTGTTTTTATTGACAGTAAGGCGAAGGATTTACTGGACACTGGAGGATCCCTTTGGGTGTCTTGTCTGGTCTGCTTTAGAAGCATGTTTAGAGTGCCAACAAAGGGTCATAGTGCTGTTGTTCATACTATACTCAGTCCTTTGTGTTCAGTCTTCAGAGATTTCTTTCTACCACTCTAGCAGTTAAATTTCCTTTACCTATCCCTCAGCTTGTGTGTTTCACACCTGAGAACCCTTTCCGTTTCTTGGGGAGGAGGATATTTAACGTAGTAACTTTATCAAATTATTCCCTAATAATTTCATTTGTAAAGAAACAAAATGTTCTCTCATGCTTAGCATCACTGCCGAAGATGTGGAAAGTGCTTCTGTGACAAGTGCTGCAGTAAAAAAGTGCCTCTGCCTCGCATGTGCTTTGTGGACCCTGTGCGCCAGTGTGCTGAATGTGCCCTCATCTCTCAGAAAGAAACAGAGTTTTATGACAAACAGCTTAAAGTACTCATGAATGGTAAGGACTGAATGCATATATATGCTGTTTGGATCTTATATTTATTCAAATGCTGTGTTAAACAAAGCAAGAGTAATGCCGCTTGTCAAACAAGCTGCAGTTTTGTCTCCTTTTAGTACTGTTTTGTTGTCATGCCTCTTGTTTGCCAGTTAAAAATTCTGTGTTATCAGTTTATTTAGAAAGAAGTTTACACTTTTTAGTCACTGTTTACAAAGAGTGATTTAATTAAAGAAAAAGGAATTTTTGATGCCTCTGAGAACAGATGTGTGTACAGTTGGCATTTTTCTTAAAATAATGCATCTTTTAGCCATATTCCTGTTACGTTAAATAAGGATGAAAAATAGTTTACAATAGAGAATATTTTAATATTTTCTAACAAGACACAGTACTTGTTTCAAGCTTCATCTGTGAGCTTTGATCTTGTCCATGGCCTACAGCTATGGTTGATGGCACATTATCATGAGTGGTCAATTTTGCATAGCATTAAAACTACATGCAATAGAGTAATTCGTGTTTCAATTACATTAAGAAAGCTGAATCTTCAGTTTTTAAAATACCCTGTGATTGTTCAGTACCTTCTGATGGGGTCTCAACCCTCAGCATGATGCCAGTGTGTATAACCGGTAAGCTAAATGACATGACTGATTGGCGTGAATGTTCCTAGGGAGATCTGAAGTTCAGAAAGGAGTTATGTTCATCCCTGTAACACACAAATCATTCTTCACTCTGCTTTGCAGATGAGGGTGTAGATGAGTTTTTTGATAATGTATCTTAAACTGATGACTTTTTTTAAAGCTTGTCCTGCTTGCATTCATGTTATGCAATTACAGTCTGAAGTTGTTCCTGACTTGCTGTAGAGCCACAGATCTCAGTCAGAGAGATGGTGGCTGTGAAGTCCTTTGCAGTTTTGCTGCTGTTGTCTCTTTGTCTCACTTCAGCAGCAGCCTGAGGGGTCAGTGGGACTGTGTAAAATTGTGAAACAGACAGCAAGGTGAAGCTCTCTGAGGCCACGTGAATCAGATTATGGAGATGGATTGCACACCCTTTGGCAGGGCTGTATGTTGTTATTTTTTTTCATTTCCCGGACCAACAGTGTTGGGATTAGGTAATACAGGGAGCGTGAGGCATGGAGGAAATAAAGTGGTTAGGCATGTAGTCTGCTTTATTTTAAGTTATGAATCACTTCACTAATGTAGCTAAGATGACTTTCCCAATGTCAAAGGAGCTGTTTTGAGCAGGAAGAAACAACATGAAGGCTGAAGTTCACTGACCTCAAAGTAAGACTGAGCTAGCCTTCAGTAATGAAAAAGAGGTGTATTTGCTACTTATGAAGCGCAGAGCTGAAGGTCACATCCTGATATTAGATTCTTCTGACAGATTTTTGTGGAAAACTGAAACAATAGTTTGTATTGCAGTGACAAGATAGGGTCTTTAATTGCCTGGTTTTTCCATCTCCAAATCTGTTCTCATTTTTAAAAGATTCATCTTAGATATCATCTGTGTTTCTACACGTGGCAGAAATTAGATAGCAGTTGTCGAAGGTCCTGTGATTCAGAACATGATAATTAAAGATTAGCTTTTTATACTTGAGTGTTCTGCTGATGTTAATCAGTTTAACATTTTAATTAGTCTCTTAATTCACCAAATTCAGTGTATTATGTGCAGTAAGTAAAAATTAGTTATCCTTTTTGATACTTGAATGTTCCTTCCTCAACTCTGCATTAGAATACTAAAACATTTCTTTCCAGGTGCTACATTCTTTGTAACTCTGGGAACATCTGATAAATCTGAGCTCATGGTTTGTCGACTTTCCAACAATCAGAGGTGAGAAAGATTGGTAGAAATTGCACTTGTAAACTATATTATCGTTGCACTTAGAGCTATATTATTATCTGATAACTTAAACAAAATATGAGTAACATGCTGTGAGGATATTGGAGAGAGTAATCGGACTGAAAGGATAGATAAAACTTTACTGAAGTAAGTTTGTTTGAATTTACTAGCAGTGTGGATGAGAATGCCTTGGAATGGTGGAGTTCCACTCGCTGATAATTCCTCTCAGTGCCCACGGAATACAGTGGTTTTGCCAGCTCATAGGGGGATCATAGGAAGTAGGGGCAGAGAAAAGTCTGTAGCCACTGAAAAAAGCTTGTTTCAGAACAATTCTGACACCGCACCATATTGTTTAACATGCCAGCCAAAGCATTGCCTTGGTCATCCCTGTAATTTGGTTGGCTAGTACACTTTAGACTGTGTTCTCTTCTCCTAGTACTTTGGAAGAATCTTTTAATATTTTGAAAAGGTCTCCTGGCAAACTGAAGTGTAGGTTTTGTGGCTTTTTTTTCCTTTAAGTGAAGAACTTCAATGAAAAGTAATTTTTCCTTCTTGATTTCTCTCCGCCCCCCCCCCCGAACATATAAACAGCTAGTCACTGAGAGATTATGTTTATTTTTTTTCTCCTTTGATCTGGACTTGGTATTGTAGAAACAAACATTTTTTTTAAAAAAAAGTTTTTCTTCTGTTATGTAGATATCTGGTTTTGGATGGAGACAGCCACTATGAAATTGAAATTATACAGATTTCAACTGTTCAGATTCTTACAGAGGGATTTACTCCTGGAGGTAAATTTTTCATTGAATACAAATTAACTGTTAAGACAAATACATAAAGTTGTAATTACTGTTCAAGCTAGACAGTGCATTTCTAGGTTATTGGTAACTTCGGTGTAACTATGTTAGTCACAACTGCTCTCAGAATAGAGTGCAGTGTGTGAAACCCTGTCCATGTGGCACCTGGGATTTTGTTGAAAACCTAAAAACTGAGAAATTACCTTACAGTGGTAATATGGGAGAGCTTCTCGGTAAAGCTGAGTAAAGGTGGTCATCATCTGTTCTGATCCTTCCTCTTGGTTAAATATAAACATCTATTGATTCAAAAGCTCACAGGAGAGAACTGTTAAGTCTTTGGTAGCTTCCATTTCAGAATCCAGCTGGGATTTCTCTTCTACTGGTACAAACAATTGTGAGGAGAGTGAGAGAGAAACGGGGGGCGGAGGGGAGGGGCAGGGAATTAAACTATACTTTCTTAATTTCGTTCAAGATGAAGGGGTGGCCAAATGAAACCAGTAACATCTGAATCAGAGGGCAGCTACTTACTGCCTCATTTCTTACCAGATCTTAAGAGTATTTCAGGATGAACTTGAATATGATTTCACTGAAATGAGAACAAACAAGGTCAGGAATTTTAATAATTGTTCTTTAGCAACACCTCTGTCACTACTGGATTTTTTGTACTTGGACAGCCTATCTGTGCAATACTCAGTCAGTACAGCATGTTAACTTTAATAAACTTCTCTTGATATTCAAATCAACCAGATGTGTTGCCGAGTTACTTAATGCTCCTGTAATTCCTTGTTCACTGCTCTTCTGACTGCTTTACCTTTTTGCCTGCCTGCCTGCCTTCTTGATGGTAGAAAAAGATACTCACACTTATACCAGCCTTCTGGAGAGCCAGCATATTACTGAAGGTATCGCAAGTACCTTTGAGCATGACTCACCTAAGCATGTTGTCATGACCCCCTTCCCCTCTTTCTTCCTCTGCAGTGCTGTTTTTTTGCTTGATCTATAGCTGTTCAACTTAAGACAAGTTACATTCAGATCTGACATGTATCTATTCCTTCTCCTCTGTCTGTTTAATAAACTGAGAATGAATGTTTTGTAAGCTTTTGGAGAACTAAAACACTCAAGGCCTTCTTTAGACCACATGTGCTATTATTGTCCATGCTAGAAGAGAGAAGGAAGATGAGAAATCATGTCTTTAGTGGTAGGCAGGATTACATATCACCAACTTCAGCAGAGGTGTGCTGAATTGTGTATACCAGAAATGAGTGGTAGACTTCTTGTGTACTGTCCAGTAAGGCTTTGCACTGAATAAATAAACTGTTAATTAATGGCTTGCCTTTACACGTCTTTAAAAGAAGACCTCTTGTTATGTAAGGTGTGTTCCGCCTGACTCAGCAATGTCCTGCAATGCCAGACATGGGCAAACTGGTCGAGGCTGTAGGTGTTTGATTTACCTTTAAGTAGTCCCTTAGTCTGCTGTTCTGACCAGGTGGATGCATAGGAATGACGAGGTTGGTTTCAGTTTATCCTAGAAGAGGAGCAAATAGCTACTTTTATAAACGCTGCTGGCGGGCTTTTGATCGGGTTGCTTAGATGGAGATTGTCTTTGTTTGGCTTCTTGGATATTACAGTAATGGCCTCCAGGAGCGCTCTCATGCAGACACTTCTTAAAAGGAACTTTGCAAAAAGTGTCCTTCTGTGTATGGTGATGCTGTTTCTGGGGCTTAGTTTATGCTCTACTACTTCAGGAAATAATGCCAATAAAGTGTGGTATTCTAAACAAACCAAAGCAAAAACACAGAAATTAAACAAAAGCTTTATCTTAATCTCTATGCAGCTAGAGTAAAAGAGATGCAAACATCTCACAATCATGCTGTTGTCAGAGCAGTGTCCTTTGTAGCAGATTTCCTTCAGGAAGTAAAAGCTGTTGCCAGTTGTTATCTAGTCTTGTGTAAGCATCTTTCCCAACCGTTGCCAGGTTTGGAGGGACTTCTGAGTGCTATGCCAGACTTTATATCAAGCAGGGATCCCTCTTTGATACCAGTCTAACTGGACACTAGTAATTCAGTTTACAAACTGCAGGCTACAGTGTGAAACTGCGGTATCTCCTTAAAAGAAGACATGGTAATAGTAAAACGTGAGGGTGTTCTTAGTGTGCGTAGCTGGTGGCTTTACCTGATAGCTTATAGAAGTTGTGCCTTGGTGATTGCCAGAGAAAATCAAACAATATTGAGTCTGCACATTCCATTGCCTGGCGCTAACACCTGTGGTCACTGCCGCCTCTGATGTGGCAGTTGCTAGTGCTTTGAATTAAGTGATGAGCTAGTTTTCTTCAAACATGCTTATTAGCTAGAAGAAGTTGTGTTACTTAGTTGGTAAAGCCTGTTGCTGTTCAAGATTTTTCTTTCTTTTTTCAGGAGGTAATACTCGTGCCATAGGTATGATTCTGCAGTATAAGGTACCAGGATCAGAGGAGCTAAGGCAGATGAAATTTACAGCCAGTGAAGACTTCAGCTGTAACAAGAAGCTGTCGGCAAGCTGGCTGGCAGCTATGCATAAGGTAAGCAAAGGAGGCAGAACTTGCAGAAGGCTGAAGGAAATCTTTACGTGGGGTGCTTAGAGTATGCAGCCTTAGGACTATTTTTTTTTCTTTTTAGTAGTTTTTTTTTTCTTAAATAAGGCTTTTAGGGCCTTGTTGCTAAGACAACAGCCACCCCTAACCCCAGCATTGAACTCTGTGTTCAGCACAGTGCACTCAAACTTTGTCTTGCCATGTGAGTACCAGGTGGCACTTCCTTGTACCCATTCTAATTCATCTTTCACAAGTGATACAACTCCTACAAATATGGTGAGAACTGGTATTTTATGGATAAGCTTAATACCCTCCCTCCACAATCTGTCTTCTTTGACAGGAGTTCTGCTCAGTTTTGCGTAAAGCGATCAGTGCGACAAAGGCTTCCAGAGGCCCTAGTTAACAGCACGTAAAAGGACTTGCAGCTAGAGAATGCTCATCTGTTCCCATCGCAGGGGGCTGGTTGATACTACAGTTTGAGACAAATGGAACCCCAAAACTTGGCGAGGAGGAGACAGAAGGGGTAGGAGGACTGTAGAACAGCATAACATTGTTTACTGGATATGTTTAGACAGATTGCCAAAATCTCAGAAATACTACTTCTAGCTCTTTCCAAGGCAGTTTTTATCAGAAATGATCATTTCTGACCAAGAAGAAACAAATGTAAGTTGATCTGAAATCTTCAGTGACGTCAGGTTCTGCACCTAAAGTAACCCTGAACAGTCTCAACAATGACTCCAGTGCCTGTCTGAATGCTATTAAATACCTCAGATGAAGGAAAATAGAGGAAGCCTTTAAAGCCTTAGCTTTAAAGGAAACCTTTGGAGTGGTAGGGAGATGAGGTGGCTGCAAGTGAAACTTCAGTTAACACAATGATGTTTTGCCTTCACGTTAGGCAACAAAACTTCTTTATGAGTCCCGGGACCAGTAACAACAGCAAACTCTTGGCCACTTGAGGGAAGATACCAGCCTCCATGCCATGGACCTGCCTCTCACTTTTTCCTAATTTGACCGCTGGTAACACTTGCTGTTCTTGCCCCTTTCTCATTCCAGTGTGGTTCATGATGTAAGAACTGGCAAATGCAACGTGAGTTATTTGTTTTGAACCATGAGTATTTACTATAGTGTGCAATATGTATACAATTAATGCTTTAAACAGCCTCACCTTTTAAGACTTTGTATATTTTGTTAAGCCTTTATTGGCACTTAATATGAAAGTGACCTGCACTACAGCTAATGTACAGCACAACTTTTATAGTAACAATTATATATACTGTTTGCTACAACAAGCAAACAAATGCCTATGTCTCTTCTGCAGAGAATAGCTTTTGGGTATAGATCTCAGGTTTTTCCCTCTATCCAAATGTTTAAAATCAATGTACAATAAAATCTGCCTTAGATATGATTTTATAGAAATCATGTGGGGTTTTTTTAAACATTTCAGTTTAAACATCTAAATATTTCACCAAATACCACAAAACTGGACTTACATGAACATGATGTTGAAACTTAACTTCTGTAATAAATAAGCTTCCAGAATAATTTTTAGTTTTGTATTTTTTTTTGGTAACTAGCTTTTGTTAATCTAACTGTAATGCTATCTGAAATTGTATACAATTTAATGTACAAACATGAATAAATTAATTCACTTATTTTAAAAAAATGAGGTGATACTTAATTTCACAATATATAACTTCTTTAATGATGGGATACTGTGGTCTCTACTCTCTGAAACTTTTGAATTTTTATAAACAGGACCCTAATTTTAGTTCTAAGCGTTGATAATTGGTTCAACTATTGGGATGAATCCTCTGGCTGCGCATGCTGTGCCAAGTGTCGTTCTGCCCTCTGTCTTCCTAAGCTGGTCAGAGTTCAGTGAAGAAGTACACAATGCTCAGTTGTCAGCTTGTGTGTAAAGGATCCCCGAGAGCTTTTCTAGACCAGTATTAATCTGTAACAGTTGGAATACTGGAGTACTAGTGTAAGGAGGTTCAAAAATTTTTGGAGAGTCATTTTTTTCTGTGCAGCTGGTAAAACAATGAGGAACTTGATTAACAGATAGAACAGGGCAAGCTAGGATTAGTCTTTTTATGTAGCCTATGACCAAAGGCACATCCACGGTGGCTACCTATGTAAAAATACTGGAGAATGCAGCCATGCCTTAGCAGTACTTTATTGTGCACATTTACATGTTCTCTGAATTAGTGTATCATAGGCTCTTGAAATCATCACATTCATGTAGCAAATTCTTCAACAATAATACCCTTTCACTTTTCACCACAATATATACAGTTAATGCTAACCTGTGGTAAAAGCAAGTTACAGCACTGCAGAAATGCATATATAAATTATACACGGAACTTGTACATGAATTAATTGCATAATGTTAAATGGGAGAAAATTACAAGAAATATGGCTAAAACTCATAATGGGAAATTCAAAATATACTTTTGGTATATAAAATCATGTACAATTAAAATTCCAGTGAAGTGCTGCCTTTTTTTTTCTTTTTTGCTTGAAACTACAATGTAGTGGAATAGGTTATTGCATAACTTGCCTTGGCAACAGCTGTAGGCTGCCAAGAACCACAGAAACTGTCCTCAAATAAGCTATTACCTTTCTTAAATCCTTCTCTAAACCTTGCTTCTTCCTTCTCCTTGACTTAGCATCTACACAACCCTCTTTCTACTTCTATCCCGGCCTTCATATTTTCTTCTAGACTGACTTGGGCACACTTGAAATTACACAATATAACCCTTACCGGACTCTTACCCTTTTCGACTATTGCACTTTCATCCATGCAGACGTACAAATCCCTTAAGCTGCTGCAAGTTCGATACTAACTGTTTGGTCCAGGGTGGACAAGCTGAGGTGGTTAGTAGGGGAACCTTTACATGAGTAGAGGTAACACTGGTGCTGTAGGCTGAGTAATAAGAAAATAAAACACCAAGTGATGTAGGGATTTTGAGAAGTGTACAAATATTGGTTTTGTTAGTTCTCTATAGCTTGATTCTAAACGCAAATAATACTAGACTATGTCAAGCTTTTGTTGGGGTTGTCTAGACTAGGATTTAAGTGTATAGCATGTTGCCGCTTAAAATCCCAGCCTTCATCAAGCTTTGGTGACTACTTAATTATGCATGTAATAGGTGAAGGTCTTGTGTCCTAGAACCCAAAGAATTGATCAGTAATGAGAACTCAACATTCACTGGTATTGAACAAAATATCCAAAATCCTGACATGGGACAGTTACTGTGGGGCCGGAGCAAACTGGACAGCGTATCTGCACTCTGCAAATGACACCTTTGAACACTGAACACAAGAAAGCTCCTACCATGGAACTTTAACTCAAAACACTGCTTTAGACAACAGTTGGCGCAACACTGTAGGTAGTGGAGGTATCGCTCTCCTCATCAGTGGTGGGTCACATAAAAACAATCCTCATTTACAAACTGCAGATCTTGGAAATCGTGGATGCTGTCCATTTAACAAGAGAAAGCACCATTAAAACTAAGTATCATAGTTTTATTTCTCTGTGTGAAATGATCAGAAATGATGGCTCCAGTGTACGTTTTAAGTTTCCAGTTACCAGCATGGTATTGCACTGTTGTACAACTGAATTCAAGCAAGGGTTCGCTGTCTAGGTTTTATTCGTGGATATAACTGTAAAAACAGAATAAAAAAATATTAGGCTTTGCATGGTTGATACCAAGTTAAATATAGATCAATTCAGTCATAATCAAAGGCTACTTATTAACAAGAACTGGGTGATGAGGCGTTTTCGGGGGTGAGGTTTTTGTAAGCTACAGCATGTTCTTCCGTAACTTCTGAAAAATTAAACAAGCAGCAGCAGGAGGCCAAGGGCTGACTTACTCCTGCCCACAACAGCAAAACTGCTGCTCTGAAAATGACTTGGTTTATTTAGCTCAAGATCCCAGACTAGACCAAAGGATGCTTTTATGCAAGTACAAGAATTCCCTGTCAAGCCTTAGAGAGAGCTTATTTCCTGCTGCATGAGGTTTTCTTACGCATTTTGTCCTCTGTATCTACTTAGCAGCCTGACATTCCTGGTGTCTCATGAGAGCAGTCTTCCATTAGACCAAGAGCAGCGTGAATGACTTGCCTACAGGTGTCATCTTCAAGGCTCTTCCCTGTTTTAAATTTGTACGTATCTATATGTTCCTTATCTTGTGGCAGGTATTAAAAACCGTCCTAAAGAACTTCCTGGGCCAAAGCTTCAAGCTGCCCACTAGAGCCACCACACTTTACAGAGGAACCTTGTATTTTAGCCAAGGGGAAAAACAAAGCCTTGATTAAAGCATAAACTATATTAAATATTCTAACTTGCCAAATAAAAACCAGCACTACTGTCCTAACCATAGCCTCTCCTTTTTGTTTTACAACGACACAGAGGCTAGGGAGAATAAGGATAGTCTGCTTTGCACCACTTCATAGCAGTGTATCCAGATGATGCACAGAGGGATTCTGACCAAAGATCCATCTTGTGTTCCTACTTCAGGAGGAAGTAAAAAAATAGAAACTTACCCCAAGAAGATTTTTAGGCACATAGCCTTCTTTATCATTGAGGCGGGCCCACCACCACTCGGTTTCATTGTCATCCTTGCGTCTTAGAATAGTAATGGCATCGCCCTCATGGAATGACAACTCGTCATTATTCTGCGCTTCATAATCCCACAGAGCGTACACCACTCCTTTATTCATCACTCCCAACTTCTCTTGCACTCCTGTTAACAACAAATTAGAGAACACACTAGATGGTAAAATACCCTATTTTTCCCTAGGAGATTTTTAGTATGGACACTGTGGCCCAAATACTAGTCTCTTATTAATAATATTTCATGAACAGTTTCCAGTACTTCCATGATGAAATGCTTTCAGAAATTTAACTGCATGATAAAAACTAATTTTATGGAATATTTTAAACCACTTTAGAGCATGAGGTTTTTCTCTTTTGTTATATATGCAATAGAAACTTGACAATATTTTATTCAGAAGAGGATAAAACCAGTTTTACAAATGTTTGAGCAAAGGAGCTTTACAGAACTGCTATATATTTCTCATAGGCCTGCTTTCTACAGCGGGCCTTATACAGCAACACTTGAAGCTTTTGAAAATCTCCACAAAGTCAGGTATATAGAGCCTTAATGAAACTTATATCCTCTGATGTAAATTAAAAATTTGTCTGTTCCATCAAGGTACTTTTCTTGCAAAATATATCATCTTAGTAACTAAATACATTCTCTAAGTTAATTATTCATAAAGTGTATGCGTTTCTTCATGTGATCTGCTAGAAATTAGTGCATCTGGAAGTTGGAATAGCTCTGTCAAGATACTTGACAACTCACTGTTAACTGTCAAAACCTCCCCATGGAAGCATTTCCTTGAAATTAAGCCAAAACTTTAAAAATCTGTAACATTAGAAGGAGCCTGTGAAGTAACTCAAAGAACAGAACAACTATGAGCAACGTAATAATGAAAAAACTATTCTGTTTTTAGCATTTTGAAAGAACAGGTAGGTGATGGGCAGTATTGTCAAGTGTGGGGCCTAAGCAGCTGTTTCATGCAGATCAGAGAGACAAAAAGGGATGAATTTTAGAAAAGCTAAAGAAGTTTGTGAAGTAGTGTCACAGCTTACCATACAAGAACTGGGAACACTGAATATAACCTTCTTCCATCTCTTCACACTTGTCTGCAGCAGTTTCTATATCACTTATAGTTGAAGCAAAAATAGCTGCCCCAGATTCAACCAGTAGTTTACAGAGATGAACACTATTGCAGGAAGCAGCACAATGCAAGGGTGTCCTGAAATAAAGCAAAAATGTATACATGAAAAAATAAACTTCCATGAATCCTAACTATTTTGTCTCACAACACAGAGTTTAGCCTGTCTATTTTCAAAGGAAATTGTTCTTTACGGTTATAGTATATGTATGCATTGTCCAAAACCTGACTCCAGTAAAGCGAAACATTATAAAATAGATGTTAGCAAAAATGTTGATCGTCATAGCTTACAAAACTGCTGGGAATAAAAGGGTATTTTCCAGTAGGAGGAAATTTAAAAGGTAAAACAAAGGTGAGGGCAAACCAGATCAGCACAGCAAGGTTTCACATCACCTCCAAACGCTTCAGAAGTGCTACATCTACCTGTAAGGCTAGATTCTTCAAGAACACCAGATTCAGTGGTGGGTTATACGAAGATGGAACTTAAAGAAATTAACTTTTGTTATTTACAGTTTAATTATTTTAGCATCTGAACAAGAAATGCAACTATACCACTAAGTAAAACCTAAACTTCATGATTTAAGTATGCTTGCACATGAGTTGAACGCAGCATAACTTTGCATTTGAGTTTGTCACCACCTAGAAATTAGAAAGTGCTCATTTGCTGGGGGTAAAGGGGAAGGAAATTGTTCCCAAAACAGGTCTTGACTAAGTTTTTAATGTACATCAAAATGGTATTTCTCCCAGATGCTAAGTTAAAAATCTTGACACTTACCACCCATCACTATCTGCTGCATTTACATTTACACCAAAATCAAGCAGGAACTTCACAATGTGGTGATGACCAGCACACACTGCATTATGCAAAGGTGTAATTCCTTCATCATTCGGTTTACTGGGATCATCAACCTATTGAAAACATAAAATAGTTCAGCACTTGTTTTCCCCCAAAATATTTAGAGAGATTGCCATTGTTTAGAAGCTCACCTCATATATGATTCGTTGTACAAGATCAAATTCTCCCTCCAAAGAAGCATCTAAGAGGAGGGCCAATGGATTGAACTTCACTCTCAAACCATGGCCTGTTCTTTCTGAGTTAGGTTTCTTCAAATTGGTACGTTTTGTCTGAGTAGAGATGAAGGTTGGAAGGCATGATTTCAGGTTGCATAAATATTACAAATTATTCAGTTAATTTTAAACTAGATTAAGAATCCCATCTTCCTTAAATAGTAATGAGAACTATGCAAACATTTCATAGAACCATAGAATGTCCTGAGTTGGAAGGGACTCACAAGGATCACTGAGTCCAACTCCTGTGTCTGTGCACGACAACCCCAGAATTCACACCATGTGTTTGAGGGTGTTGTCCAAATGCTTCTTGAATACTGTCAGGCTTGGCACTTGACTGCTTCCCTGGGGAGCCTGTTCCAGTGCTCAACCATCCTCTTGGTGAGGAACCTTTTCCCAATATCCAGCCTAAACCTCCCCTGGCACATCTTCATGCCATTCCCCCGGGTCCTATTATTGATTGTCAGAGAGAAGAGAGCAGCGCCTGCCCCTCCGCTTCCCCTCGTGAGGGAGGAAGCTGTAGATGCGATGAGGTCTCCCCTCAGTCTCCTCCAGGCTGAACAAACCAAGTGACTTCAGCCGCATCTCATACAGCTTCCCCTCTAAACCTGTCACCAACTTCATGGCCCTCCTTTGGACACTCTCCAGTAGCTTTATACCCTTTTTCAGTTGAGGTGCCCCAAACTGCGCACAGTACTGGAGGCGAGGCTGCACCAGTGCAGAGTAGACTGGGACAATCCCCTCCCTCGACCAGCTGGCTATGCTGTGCTGGATGCTCCCCAGGATATGGTTGGCATTTTTGGCTGCCAGGGCACACTGTTGACTCATGTTCAAATTGCCGTCTCCAGAACTCCCAGGTCCCTCTCCGCAGGGCTGCTCTCCAGCCTCTCGCTGCCCAGTCTGTATGTGTAGCCAGGGTTGCCCCATCTCAGGGGTAATAATTTCTATTATAAAGTCTCCAAATAAAAGGCCTGATATCTTACTATGCCTTATTCAGTTAAAAAAATGAAAAAGCATGCCACTATAATTTCGAAGCTTCTAATTAAAGGTAGTGAGTACAAGGAACAAAGTCAATGGCTTCTAAGCATCACTATCTTAATTCTATCTAATACAAGCTGAATGTGTCTCTGGTAGATTGTCTGAGACACTGTCAGAATTTTTGCTTAGATTAGAAAGCATGACACAATTACACCCGAGTAACAGTCTACTCAGAAGAATCTTTGCCTTGAATTAGCAAAAGGATCTGCTGCAGGTCAGTACTGACAAGTTATGAGTTTCGCTGTGGGAAAGAAAAGTACAGAACATGAAGCTATTCTATGTGACATTCTAGCTGGTGTTATCAGAAGAAGCATTCTCAAGATCTGAAACACACTGAAATGTGTTTTGAGAATATTCTAAATCATTCACATGTGTCCTTGTCACTTTCCAGAAAAAGAAAAAATCTATTCTCAATTACAGCTTTCACAGAATGCTTTTAGTCTCTAGCACTATAAGATCCATTTTCCTTTATGCTCTTATTTAGTATGGCTATTTCAGTTTGGAAAATAAACCTCTCAGCATAAATAATATCTGTTGCTAGCATATTCCATTCTCCCAGAAGCATCCTGGCCCACCTGTGCTCATGGAAAACGCTTCCAAGGCCCTGTGCACCCTGCAGTCAAACTGTCAGAAGAATGCAAGGTCCCTACATGAGTCAAAAAGTCGAGATGTTCTTTGAAACCAATGTTAAAGTGAGTCATATCAACAACTAAGAATAAAATTCAGTTTTCTCCCTATTTTCAGTTCTCTATATGCTGTAGATTTTGGTAATGACAAGTATTTAAAAGACTTTGGTGCAGCTGAAGGAGGACCTTTGAAAGCAATTCAAATTGTGTGGCAAGCCTGTTAGAAATTGCTAAAACAAGTCAGCTGTGTTGCCGTTAATGTTAGCCCTGGTCTGACATCTCTCTGCTGAGAAGGGAAAAGGAGTGCACTTCTCCCAGAACAGTTTTTTCAGCTTGCTTGCTGAAACTTGCTGAAAAAGCTGAAAAAGCTTACCTTTAGTTTCATACAAATAGTTATCTTTGTAGGCCCAGCGAAATGAAAAAAAATATTTTTAATGGAATCTCAGATTCCAGAATTAGTTCTGCAACAACAGTACATCCCAAAAGAAGTTCTACAACCTAAAGTACATACACAACCTCCTGTTGCTTGTATGCATATTTTCCTTATTAAACAGTCTCAGTAGTAAAGAAACTAATCCATCAGAATTCTCCCCGGAGCTCCCTTGGTTTTCTTTTCTTTTAGTATCATGGAACTTGAAGTGCAAACATACCATTTAGCATAAGTTTACCATCTTCCAGTTATGCTTGAACACACAGCTAATTCTATAGTTCACAAAATTGTCTTTTTGCTTTGTTACTTACTGGAGGAAGAGGAGGAGGAAGTGCAGGTGGCAAAGGAGCTTCATCTTCTACTGGAGAACTGACCTCAGGCGTGGGACTGGATGACTGTTCAGTAGAAGGAACTATAGCAGGATTGTTGTTGTTATCTTCAGTTGTCTCAGATGTTTGATTTGTGGTTTCAGTGCTTATCAGTTCCTCAGTGGCAGGAGAAGGTAATTCATTGTCATTGGCATCTGACGAAGGGGGTGGCTCATCAGGAAGAGGAACTGTAGGTTGCACGGAAATAGGTTCTTCAATATTCCCATTGGTACTAGTGTTACCATTGTCAACATCGGCTAAGATGCCTATGAAGTCCTGCGGATTGCTTGGCTGATAAAAAGGAGCACTTTCTATTCCTCCAGCAAGAGTATTAAAGCGCTGATACAGCAATTTTTGTATATTTGGTCCACTTGGGCCTTCTGGTTCAGTGATAGAACTACGCTTCTTTAATGGCCTAGGAGCATTGGCCAATTTTCTTCTCAGAGCTTCAAGGTCAGCATCACTTTGATATCGTAGTGGTGAATGCACAATAGGTGTGAGCTTAGTAGGACTGAGAGGACGAGGAATGTTCTCCACATTGCTATTTTCACTGGATGGTGGAGCATTTTCCAGCTCTTGATCTTTTTCAGAGACCTCAGTCTGAGGCTGAGATTGTGGCTGTGGGGAAGTCTGGGCAGGCAAAGAACCATGAAGGAATGGCAAGGGTGAGGGAGAAGTCGAACCAGACTGTAACACAGGTTTTCCATAAACTGAAGAAAAGAAAGATGGAAAACTGTGAAGAACTCTTCTCAAATTATGTAATAAAATATTAGCAACTAAACCACGTATGTCTCTGTTGCTGCTTTTTTGACACTAATACACAAAGAAAAAAAAAAAACAAATTAGTTATAACAGAACCTATCAAAACATAAATAAATACTCACCTGTTGGTGATGGTGATGCTTCTTACAATTATAAGCTACAAGTAACACCCTCTTCATGAAGAAACAGTAAGAGGAGAAAAACTCTCCTCTCTAGACACTGTTTTTTCAACTTGTTTAGGAAAGTATTGGTAGAGTGTCCAGATTGTATTGGTTTAATTGCATCTTCTTTTAAATAAAAGGTAATTGAATATATACTTGCTTACCACCCCAAAAATATATGGGATCATTTTTCTGCCATGCTGCATACATAAAAATATCTTTCCTCTTCTCCCAGATTTAGACAAGTTTTTCAAACTGATATGGAAAGTAAACTAAGCCCAAGGAGCAGATCTTAACAGTCTATTTCAAAGGACAAAAATAAAGCAAAAGATATTCTACCTGCTTTTACCGACTTATTTAAGGTATTGTATACAGCTTGTTGGTAATTCTTTGGTGGTGTTGCTTGCTGAAGATACATGGAGTAGATGGAACTGGAGTTCACTGTCTGTGGCCCTTTTCTGGGAGACTGAGGTCTTGATCCTTTATCAGCTAGAAAAGGTCTGATTGCCACAGTTAAAGGGAGTTCTGGCCTGCCATCTCCTGGAAACAAGGGGGGACCGGAAGGTTGATACGTAGGGCTGGGAGGTACAGAAATTCTCTGTTGAATCTGTTGTGAAGAACTGGGCTGATGTACATTGCTTGGAGGTGGAAGTGGAACAGGTCTTTGTCGATTTGTTATACTAGTGCCAGGTCTGGGCAGACTGCCATCCTTTCTTCTTTCTAGAGAGTTTGTAGAACCTGTTCCTAAGGGAACTGGACTTGGATAGGTCCCATAGTTTTGAGGCAACTGCTTGCTTACACCAGGAACTGTTGGTGGCACTTTCCCCAGGTCAAGACCCTATGTAAGGACAATAAATAGTATATACCATTTAATTAAATAAAATACTTGTGAGCAAGAATATTCCCAATTCAACAAAACACACTAATAATCTTGTGTGACAGCAAAGGAGTCAATATAAACAATTTGTATTCCTTAATCACTGGATATGATTCTACCTGAATTAATCACAAGACCTCATCATACATAGGCCACTGCTGAAAGGCATCTTCAGCTATAATACATTAATATGAATCCAAAACTATTTGCATACTTTCAAAGCCTGAATAACTTGTTCTAGGTTCTGGACTTCAGTATCTAGTTGATAATGGATTTGATAATATATAGTGTGATAACCAAGTTTACTAGAACTATTTAAAGACAAAGTCCATATTCTTTAAGGATTACAGTCTTAAAGAATTCATAAAGTACTAGAAAAACAGCACTGACAGACAACACCAAGTATGGATTTAATGACTTCTTTTGTGAGATTTTTGTGAGAAAAGGAGCGCATTGAAAAAGTGATAATCTACACCAAGGAAAAAGAGTAATGAAGATTTGAATTAGAAAAACAGGAATGCGGTGGAGATGATTAGGAAAAGGAAAAGAAGAGAAAAGGGGAGATCAGATATGTAGAAGAACAGGAACAAATGCTAACTACTGAAGTTGAAAAAAAAAAATTAATACAAATTGTAATGTGTTAACAGAAAGGAACCGGAGGAATACAAAGGTTATTTTCTTTATGACTTTTAAAATAATCATCAGCAGGGAAACTGAATGTGTATGTAACTGAAGTGAGTTCAGCTATGGTGGAAGCCAAAGGTTCATAATTTCAGCAAAACAGATATATAAATATATCACAGATGAAACCCACCAGCTTATCAGTACTTCCTAATACTGAAGGCAAAGGCTGGCTGGATATAGTTCCTTGTTTTAAAGCAGTATCCATGCTTGATTCTTTCCAGTCTGTGTTGGAGATCTGAGGGGGTTTCACCACAGGGGTTGAGCTCTGTTTAAGTATTGGCCAATTTCCATCATTAGCTTTAAAACAGACAAAAAGACTGTATTTAAGACAATCCACACCACCATTGTAAACAAGCAAAATAACATGTGAAATGGAATAGCTTATATTACAACAGGATTAATTTGATCCCAGAAATGAGACAGATCACTATTAATGTTTGATTCAGAAATCAATACTGAAAGCCCAATCACTGCATATATGCTGTTCATTAGCCTTTGACATTCAAATTGTATTGAAAATTTCTATAGAAAAAAAAGATGGTTATAATTTTGGTTTGAGTGTTGCAGACTCTACTACTAGAAGGTAGACAAGTTCAGAACAAAAATCTTTACAGAAATACTTCATCAACATATTTCTTTTGGTACTATGCAGAGACACTGTCAAATTATGCTAAATGGTAACTCTACGTAAGTTCTGAGTGGACTTACTCCAAAGTAAACTATGGTTACTAGATTCATTCACTCATAACAGGATGTAAAAACTCATTTCAACAATGGGGTGGAACAAAAGCACATATTCCTTTGCTGGAAGTGGCGGTTAACTTACCTTGTGTTTTTCTTCAACATACTCCCCTGATTAGAATTGCCCCAGAGATTTAATTTTAAAGGAATTTATAAAGCCAGCTGACAACTTCAACTCACAGTGTCAAGATACAAGTCATGGGCTTTTATCTTCATCATATGCAAAAAATCATGCACAGCTGCACATAAACTGAGGCAATAAATCCTTAATGAAGTCCTAGATGCATTGATATGTTACTTTATTAACTGCATGAGACTATTTAGTTTCTGTTCTCTAAGCAAGAGAGTTGAAATAGCCTGATAATTAGATCTGTTTTATAGTAACTAAATAGATCCCTGGTTAGATCCTAAGGCTTTGATTTGCCTTTACAAGATTAAACTTCAGCTTTCTCTTACTCTAAGGAGACCAGAGATCATTTCTCCTTCCCTACTTCTTATAATTATCTTAGTGGAGCACTTAGGATCAGTAAAGATGACATGTAACGTGTAACTAACTTTACTAGAGGATAACTAAAATGGAGGGGGGTTTGTGTGCGTGTGAGAGATTTACTGAGACTTCTGCTCTCCAAGTAAGACAACATCAAATGAAAATCAAGTAATTAATGGCAAAGTTTTCCATTTCATTTAAGTTTTAAGCTCCTAGAAAACAGAATCAGCAAGGCTATTTCTAGAATTTGTTGCCATCCTCTGTCTAGTATACCAGACAGTCTAAGAATAAGCTGCATAGGAACATCCTAATTACAGTGAATTTAACAATTCATAAGGCTTATCCTCTTTATTGAGTATCCCTTTTCTTCCCCGCCCCCGAAATGACAACCTAAAGATTTCTTGACAATTACCATCCAGTGTTTTCACTATATGAGTGCAAATTCACTCTGTTACCTCATAAACCTATTTATAGGCTTGTTAAAATTGTATCGTTTTTAACCGAGCAAAAAATAAAATGTCATACCTCTGCATTTAAGCTACCATACAAATTATTTTTTAATTATATGTGCAAATCATTCCTTAACATTACACAAACTATATTGTATTAACCTTTCAAATTCAGATCAACTGTGTTTGAATTTTGACAGATAACTACTTTGGAGAAAGAGTATTTTTGTGGTTGGTCATTTAAATAGGCTTACGCTTCTATGTTTTTACACTGAGAATATAGTACATAGTCCAGAAATCACTTTTCACACTTTCAAATCACCAGGAAGTAAAGTAACGAGTCCTGGCTTTAGTACAGGCATCATCCAAGTACTGCACATGTTGGGGTTTTTGTTTGGTTTTGGTTTTAATCATTTGGTTATCAAAAGCAAGACCAGAAGAGATGACTGTCTAAACACTGACCCTAAATAATGGCAAATTTTACAAGTATGCATTGAGTTAACATTTACTATACAAAATACACAGGATGTTCCATAACTACAGTAAGGTTACGGTTCAGTAAAACTTTTGTTCTGAAGATCAGTACAAGGTGTTATAACTGATTCACACTAAACATGAAAGCATCTTTGCCATAAATTTCACTATTAAGAAAGCACTTACAGAAGCAACAGCAAAAATCCCCAAGAATTTAATTACCTTACCTGCAAATACAAGCCCGCACTCTTCTACTAGAAAGATAGTTATAGAAAAACTTTTTGTAATCCTTCAAATTCCAAATATTAGCATGTTCATCCCCAAATTCTGAGATAACAGACTGGAAGTAAATTCAAACTCTCTCTCCTCTCTCTAACTTCTCTGTTTCATTCTACTTGTATGAACATCAGACCGTAACTGTTCCCACCTTCAACTCCTTCACATTACAATCTGGCAGACTTGCCAACTACCATGCATTTTCTTATAGGTGCACCTCTCACATACTCCCACAACCCAAGCTGAATCTCATGCACTTAACTAAGCTGCTGTTGCAATCTGCAGCTGCAGAACACAGCGCCAGAGGCTGCACAATAGGTGCTAAGAGGAGGCAACCAAACAGCGTCTGCCTTCTGCTATCTTTGGTTCAACTGAACAGGTCCCAGACACTCTTGCCCATCTGATGGCAACACCCTTCTGACAAGCCCTCACTAGCTCCTGCTCTCAGCCACCCCATAGCCATTACAGCCAACCGGCTTCATTTTCTCCTCCAAATGTATCCTCTCGCCTGCTAATTGTAATACTAGCTAACAACCAGCGTATTTCAACTCTCATCAGTCCATTTTGCATTTACATAAATAAGACAGTGACATGCAGACACAAAAGGTTTTATGCATTAGTTCTCCGAGTTTACCTAAAAGTTTTTGTAGGTCTGGATATAGGATACTTACTATAGCAACTGAAGCACAAAGTATTACGATTTTGTCCAATGGAAGTCAGCAAGATTCTTGCTATTGTCTTGGACAGAGTGAGCTTTTATCCCAACTCTGGGGCCAGTGCAACATGGAAACTCAAAGTTTCCCACAAAGTAAACTCAAGCTAAACCTGTATGTAATACATCTATCTAATGTGAGATATACTAAAACATGCTTTAGTTACTACCCAGAATTTTCTAATAACAATTAGAAAATTTCAAATTTTTTCAATGAAGAAAACTCAACCCTAGTACACTAATCCAATATTCCAGGGATGAATTTGCTGCAAGTCTGTTTCCTTCAAAGATGAAAAGCAATTTCTCAACAATTTTACATTTCAACAGCATCTTCTGCATGCCAGACCACAGCGCAAGTTCTAAAGATGCTGTTTAATATGCATCTGTATGCAAGAGCTCAGATGACCATATTAAAAACTGAGTTCTTAGCTAGCCAGAGATCTTCTATGGACTCACAGTGTTGGGTGTCAAAGAGAGTAGGTGCCAGGCGGATGACATTGTGAACAGCAGACTGAAGAGAAGTGGGAGGTGACAGAATAGGATCCACTATTATGTCTAATTCAGAAACCTTCCAGGTGTCTGGAGATTTTTTCACACACCCACAGTCCGTCTCTACCGGACACACCAAGGCAGATCCCGTTACACAGAAAAAGAAAGAAAAAAAGTGGTGGAAAAATTATAACAATGACAATGGAGAAATTTGAACAGGAACACTCAGATAATGAGAAATAAAAGCATGACAGTTGAAAAAAAAAAATCACAATTTGTTTTCTTCCTGGGAGCATATAAGCTTCTCCTTACATAGGTCTATCCTGCAGAACTTTATTCAAGTACCTTCAGTGTAATAAACACAAGGTCAGTCCTAAGGCAGAATAATTAGTTTTATAAAATCAAAGAGTTATCATTCAGAGATTCTGTAACCTCCTGAGGTAGGTCTAGAAGTGGGTATGTATATATTCGGAGGTTGATATTTACAAAATAGTGGATTATTTTTGGTTGGTGAACTTAAAAGTTATGAGCTGTTCTTTCCCATATACGGAAGAGGAATCCACATGTCTGAAAACAAAACTGTTGCAAATCTGTCACTTCATCCCACAATTAAGTCATTCCATATTCTTAAGACTTTTCCATAAAACCACAGTGATGGGGTTTGTACAGCCTTTGAATTAAACTAAAGGTATTGTTAAATCACTAATACCAATGGAAAAGGCTGGTTTTGTTTATTTATTTATTTTTTTTTAAGTTCTGTTTTGACAGGTTCACTTCCTGACTTTGGGGTTGGGGGGGTGCGGGGGGGGCATTTCTGTCATTCTTTCCTACAGAGAGGTTCAGATTGTCTTCCCTCCATCTCTTCCTCCCCATCTGGAAGCATGCTGCAAGCTTTGCTGGAGTATTCAGTTTTCAGTACTGGAATGTACGTGAATATTGCAGCAGCTTTGCTCTAGTGGTCATTGCTTATCTCAGTTTAGATCTCCCCTAGGAGACCAGGTAAACTAAGTCCTGTGGTCAGACCAATGGGATCGTGCATTTTTATTTGTATTACGCGCATTTTCCTAGCTAATAATTTCTTAAGAATTCTCATTTTGCTAAGATGTGAGCAGACAGGTGAGCTTTGCCAGAATGAGAACTTAGGGTACAATTATCATGACTTGCTTCCTTCAATCTCCAACATAAATTAAAAAAAATTAATTCTATTTTATAATGTGGATGGAATTATTAATTATGGGAGACATGGCAGCCAATTTTGGACATCAGCTTCTGGGGAGTACTCTGGAGGTGCAGCTCCCTCACTAATGAAGGCAGAAACAAGTAAATAGCAATGCTAAGGTTATTCCATTTCATAAATGCTTCAAGCACCACAAATTCTCATATCGCAGTTGAAGCAAAAACCTCCCATAGTTTTATTCTATTTTCCTATTTAGTCTCCTTCTGAGAAGTAATATTATTTTTACTTGTTCACTAGCTTTGACAAAAGGCTACACACTGTAAATAGTTGTTTATAATATAGTTTGCCACAAAGTTGATTTCATTATTACATTCAAACACACAAACTAATTGAAAAGCTATTAGACAGAATATAGAATCTGTGAAGGAACATGTGCTCCTTTTAGTATGTATCAGCTAGTAAAGTTTCAAAGAAAACACTCCATCTCCCAAAAAAAAAAATCATGGAAAGAGGCAAACTCACCTCATATCAAATGACTAATGTCCAATTCACAGAACAGTATCGCGACATCTAAAACTTGCCTCTTCCACTACAGAGATTACGCCAACATTGGCTGTCCTAAGATTACTCCTTTCCAAACCATGTGTGTTAATAAACACCACACTTAAGTACTTACCAGATTTTGATCTTCCATGTGTTGAGCTGGAAGCAATGGTGAGAGACTGTGGTTTAACTGGATCTACGGGTACAGCATAATTGCCAGCACTTGGAACTTGGATGTAGGGTCCTACTGCTGCCACCCTTCCTGAAGCACTCAAGGATGACTGGGGTGATGAAGTTCCATTGATACGATTCAACTAAAAAAAAAAAAATTCAGACAAATTGAAACGTGAACTTCCATTTAATCCAGCCATTTGTGCACTAACAGCAGGTCTAAATCTAATTATCTAGAACTGTGCAGTGTAGCTAAGACACCTTAATAATTAAGTTACCATACACTCCATGCTTCTAGGGAAAAAAAAAAAAAAAAGAGACATATAGAAAGTACAAATTTTATTCCCTAAAATCAACACCTCAAAAATTAAATTTCTCAGCCACAACACATACATTTCTGGTAGAAACTTTTATCTATGTGAGGTCTCTTTCATTGTGCCTTTCTTAGGCAAATGGACTAAAATGAGTTCCTAAATGATTAAATGTGTATGAGTTTGGGGTTTTTCTTTTTTTTTTTTCCTTTTTTTTTTTTTTTTTAAAGCAGTACCACCATCTAGGAATAGATCAATTCTGGATTTCCATATGTATCTAGTCCTTGGATAAATGGTCTACTGTGCAACTGATTTCTTGTCAAAGTTCCAGACAACGATTAAGACTAACTTTACGAGACTATTTACATTTTTATCAATTTTCCATATTGCAAGGTCAATATTTTATAAAAACCAAATTTTCTATGCTATCATGCTTTGAAACACAGCCCATAATCCTTTCTTTCTTTCCTGGAAATATAAACTACTATAATTTTTAATAAAGTACGGTCTGTGCCATAAAGAAAAATAAAAGGAAACACATTCTGTCTAACAGTTTTCTACTACCTATGGAAAAACTTAAAATAGTTTTAAGAAGCCTACTACTTTTAAAACAGGTTCTTTAGATGTAATTGTATGACTCGTCTGGGAAAAAGTGAGCTTCTATGTAGTTTTTATAGGCTCTTGATAAACTAAAGTGTGGCCCTTTTAACAGTTTATCTTACAGGAATGTTTTCTTTTTGACGTGCCTCAACTTTTTTCTTGTATAGTCGTTCACGCAGCTCATTTATTCGCTTGTCCATCATAGCCACCTCCATATTGCGTTTGTTTAAGAGTTCTTTCTGCTGCTGAAGCTTGGAGTTCTGCTCCTGGTTAAGCCTGTTACGAATCTTTATCAAAAAAAAAGGAAAAAAAAAAAAGCACTTGTTAGGACAGTTACTTCATTCTGTCTGTTGTCAAATTGGTTTTTAATACAGTGTTAAAAAACCCAAAACAACTTGGATCAGCAACCTGTTCTGGCATCTCTAATGTTCTGCTTCCACACAGCCTGTCAAATTAGCATTTGCAACCATGAACAACTCTTAAAAGAAAACAGCGAAAGAATGTCCTAATAAACCAGTGGATACCTATTAAATACACGTAGACTGCATCCCATTTACAGCAAATGGATTGAAGAATTAGGCATAAAGACAATCCAGAACTGAATTCCACTGTGAAAAATAAAGTCATAGAAAATGTTTGTTAAAAGTTATGTTTAACCAAGACAGTTTGACTATCATGAAAACTAAGTGATACAAAACTTGTAACAGAAATTATGTTATTGATTCTGTTTCCAGTGCCGCACGAAACTTCTTCTTAGGTTAACTAAACTGCTAGTGCAGGGACTGGGCAGAGATTTTCCTCTCTACATGGAGATTAAACTAAAACCTTCACAGCAGGTTTCCAGTAGATGAGGGGATGGACTACCTTTATGGTTTAAATCAACCATGACAGTCTTTATAATTACTTCTCTTGCTTTCTCATTGGCATTTTTCCATACCTTCAATAATTCTGACAGTATTGTCTCAGTGTTCCAATTGTCATGGTAATGTTACATGCAAAAAAAAAACTGAGGCAAATTTAAGTCTTGATGAACATGTATGAGATCATTGTGAATCACAAGAGAGAAATCTTAATCTATTGAGCATCTTTGCACTTAGAAACACTCAAAAGGCAGATATGCCTTGTATAAATGGAGAAAGGGGAAAAAGGGGAAAAAAGACCCTTATTCCTAATTCACGAACACATGTGATGGATTAGTAAGTATGTTGTATTTGCTCATGTAAAGAAATGAACAAGACTAATCTTAAAATTTAAATTAATTTGGAAACACTAAATATATATTAGAGCTGTTGCCTTGATCGCAATAAAGTACATGAGTAAATAAGAAACCCCTCAAATCCTGATACATTGGCACACAACTAAGTATTCCATAACTAACATAAAAACTGGACAAAATTTGAATGTAAATCGAATATATAATTACTCACATGAGAACTACACTTTACATGTAACAATCTTCTTGGAGGAAGATATATGATAGTGATACAGGGAATAATGTGTGAATATACTGCAGCTATAATGCACTATATTGTGCAAAGAATACAGTGCAGCTTGTATTTTTGACGATTCTGTTAAAATGTGTTATTTAGGTCTTACGTATTTTGTTTATTTACACCAGATGTTATAGCTATATTTTCACAATATATTTTAAATTTACTTTTATTCACTGTCCAGTCATGTCTCCAAGTTAAGACATCTAAGTGAGCTTGCTACATCCTGTTCTTTGCAAAATAGAAAAGTACTGAAATTAATTTAAAAAAAAAATTTTAAGACAGATTAAAACAAATACTAGAAAATGTCAATATTCAGTATTAGGGGTTGAGAAATGCCCTTCAGAATGCTTGCACACTTTCTGTCATTACGTGTAAGAGCAACAACAAAAATATTTTTTAGAGCTAATGAAATTCTGTTTTAAAGAGGGTTATACTGCTAACTGCAACCTCAGAAATTAACAGCTTTCCAATACACCAGTTTTATGAGATGTCAGAGAACCAAATGGCCACCCATAAGAGCAGTAATACTAATTTTTAAAATCTACAGCTATTATCCAAATAGCATCTCTCCATTACTTACCTGTAGCTCTTGATACAACTTTTTTAATTCTACTGCTGCAGGTCCTGTCATTTGTCCATTGTAAGATTGAAACCCATTCAGTTTCCCTTTCCTTAAATCCTCCAGTTGCTGAGTAAGTTGATCCACTTTTAACACTGCAGCCTGTAGCTCCTGCTGCTTTTCCTGGAACATGGCACTTATATGCTCAATTTCAGTTGCTAAAATTAACAAGACAAAAATAACAAAAACAATGAAGTAAAGCAGAAGTTGTTAATTTTTTTAATTCTGCAGGTATTGATAAATACAACACTGTAGTTTTAAACCTAGTATATGCATGCATATATAAAATATTTATGTGTTGGGAATTTGCTAATAGTCATAGTATTTCCTAATAGTCAGAGAACAGACTTATTCTGACTTTATGCCTGACTATATAAAACAAACAAAAAGTTACCTCATATAGAAATTTAACAGAAACACAGCACCCTCTAAGACAAAAACCATTCTATCTGAAATCCTGCTTCAATGCTATCCTGACTAGCGATATAGCATTATTCGCTCGTCATGCAGTGAACAGTACATTAAATTAAATAAATTACTTAAAAATTCCACATACACAGATTGCCATTCATGATCTTGCTGTAGTCAACTTGTCCTCTCATGGCACGGATTTTTTTCAGCTTTGTCTCCTGGGTTTCAACACGTTCTTTAAGTTTTTGAAGCTTTTCGCTCTCAGAAACAGACTGCTGCTGACGACGTTCTTGCTGCTTCAGATAACGCAAACGTTGTTCCTGACAAAATGAGATTTTAGACAAAAGGTACCTGTTACCCATTTATTTTCAAAAAAAGGTTAACTTAGAAAAACCTATCCCTCGGATCGGTGGGGGTTTTTTATTTCCAGAAATCAGAAAACGTTGTATCTAGTTAAAATATGTATCAGTCCTCCTAGAAAAACTCTTAACATTAACATTCTGTTTAGAGCAGAGATTCCGGATTTTTTAGACCGAATATCAAATTTACATATATCTGCAGATACAGCTCTAGCCTGAACACTCATTCGAACACATCTGTGAAGCTTCCTCTGGCATTTGTTTTCTGACGCTATTAACACTTTTTCTGCTGTTGTAAAATGAACTTCCAACACTGTTATCCAGCTTTCCAAAGAAGACAAAATATGTCAACAGACCATTTTAAACAAGCTGATCTACTGTAAGATAATGTTCCAGTTCTAATATACAGTCCTTCTGCTGGTCACACAAGGAATATGTTTCCTTTTCTACATTATTTCCATCAAGAAAGAACAACAGAATTGATAGGTTGATTCCTAGGTACTCCAAGCATTCAACGCGTACTGTAACACCTACAACAATGTCAAAAACATGAAACCACTCCCCACTCTGAAAATATACTTAGATTGTTACATCTCAGAGACTTTGCAAATGTAATACATGAATACATATGAAGTGAGCATATTCTTGTCTCACACTACTGCTACTATACTGGAGGGAATGAACTACTAAAGATGAGCATAAATTGAAGCCTGGTCTGTCACAGATCATGAAGTGGGCCTCACAAAAGAGATAAATAAAACCTGGCAATATTTTTTATGAAGATACATGACTTGGCTTGACACAGGTTGTTACAGTATCATTTACACTGAAATGTTTTATATTGCCTAGGTTAAGAATGACTTGGTAAAACAATGGATTTCTCAAGTTCTTTTCTTGAGCTTATCTAGAATAAATTACTGTGGTTTTCTGTATCCCTGAAACTTATGCTTCCGTATGCTGAAGGAAATATGTATTTATTATGATCTGTATATAATTATTACCTTAGCAACCAACATTTGCTGTTGATTTTCAATCTGCTGCTGTTGTCGGGCAGCCATATCTTGAAGTTCAGAAAGAGTCAGTTCAACACGCGGATTCCCAACCTGCAGAACACAAAATGTTACATTAATGTGTTTATGTATATTAAGTGTTCTGACGATAGAAGCTAAATCCCCACTTCTCAGAGGAACGCTAAAGCCTCCTCCCCAGTCCTCAGAGGAAGAATAATGATCATAGAATCATAGATCATTCTATGATTCTATGATTTAACACTGCTCTGTTAAGATGTTCTGCAGAATTAGTACACGGTACTGGTATGGCACATGTGATAACACACATGCAAGCAGGTATTTTAAGCAGTACTGGAGTCTGAAACTTCTTTCCTTTCCTAACATTTTCAGTTTAACTGCCTTGGCAGCTTTAACTGGCGGTTAGCATTATTTACCTAGCCCGGGACAAGACCACATGAGAACCCTTACATAAAGGCTATCACTAAGCTCACATCCAAAGATGGTGAAATTTCCTGGCTGACTGGAGCATTTAAAGTAAGAACCTGTAAAAAACAGTCTGTACAAAGTGAAGCAAAGTAAAATTGATCCCCTTTGGGTAAGTAAGTGGCTATTACTGAGTGAACTTTGAAAGACAAGACAAGATATTAGCGGGGTTTTATGACTCCTTTTGCATTTCAAAACTAAGAAATCATTTACAAAATTGGGGTAGAGAGGCAATTATTGAAAATTATTTAAAATAATGCTGTGACAATGTGTGAGACCAAATATTACGTGTTTTTTAAAATTAATGTATTGTTTCAGTATATTCATAGTTCTATCAACAAATAAAATTTAAATCTATACATTAAATTACTTCAATTCAACCACAGTTTTCACTATGCAATCACAAGAAAGAGTGCACCGTAACAAGACAATTTCCAGAAGCTGACATGTGCCAAATACCTGTTTTGCTACTCCGAAAACCAAACCCCACAACCTTAGAATTGCACAGTTTAACCACAACATTTGAATTTGCACAGAAAGAAAATACCAGCCTTTGAAAAACTATGCTGGAAAGTTCAGAATAGTCCAATGTCTGTTTCAAGGTATTTATATGTAACTCAGTCAATTTATTGGATCAATGTAAAAGCTGGACTACTGCACTGTAATAATTCAATAAACAATGTAGTATTTTCACCAAACTAGATGACTACACTAATAGTAAACAAAATTAAAATTACATCACTTCCTATCCCCAATATAGTCAATACTGCTGAAAAAGAAAAGACAATTAGATGTTTAGATGTTTTGGGTATACTGATAAATAAAACTCTTTCAAATGAAAGTTTGCAAAATGGAATGAGGTCTAAACATTTTACAGACATACAAAAAACAAAAGAAAAAAACCAAAACCTAAACCTCCAAACACATCCCCACCCCAATCAATCAAGCATCAGATTGTGGATCTGATCAAACCCAATCGCACAGGAAAGCTGATTTAGCTGCTCTGCTCTTCTGAGCCCACCCTACTGACTTCCAATGCAGTCCTGTAGTGATCTGGTCTGACACGCCCCCTCCAATACTTGTACTTCACTCTAAGAAAAGTAAAATTCTCCCCTAACATCTTGCTGGTACTAAGGTATCTCAGCCACTTTGAATGGCTTGTTTCATGTTCCTACATCAAATCTACTTAAGTAAGTATCAATTCTCCAACCAATGCAGAATACAGAACTGTTTCTTCAAGCTTCAGTCAGGAAAGGAAAATAGTATTTCTTTTAAAATAACTGATTCCTCTTTTTCTTTTTTTTGCTACCCGAACTCCAATTAATATTTCATGTTTCTGTATACAATTATTCAGGTAAGATACACAACTCAAGGTCAGTCACAAAATGAGCCAGATTTGGAACATTAACTTCTAAAGCTGCTGCATCTTAGATACATGATACAGACATATTGGATTAAAATTTTTAAAGAAAGTTATTGTCCCTCTTTGAACACCTCCTACTAAATAAATTATAGAGCAAAATTGTCATTCTTACTGGATACTACAACTGAAACTCCTCTCAGTAGTCAACAATAATGAAAACTATTTATAGTAGAGAAGTAATTTAAAAATCTATGTATTTATTCACAGTTATAGCTATATGGAACAGTGGAACTAGAACAAAAGGTAAAATCCACGCAAAACACGTGGTTTTCTATTGCAACACTGTTAGTGAACACAGCAATTAAAAAAAAAAAAAGATTGAACTCAGTAGTGAGTATTTTTTTTATTAGCATGACTTATGACAAACAAGAGTCCTTCCTAATATTCTTTAAGGCCAAATAACTTGCACGCATGTCTGGCCACCAGCTAGTAAGTGAGAGAGACATTTTATTATTAATTACAGACTGAAAGGCACTAATTGGGTAAGAAAGTAAGGAAGCTTAAGGAAGCTTTTCCAAGTGCCATCCACAAACCAAAATGTGCTCACTTGAGACAAGGAAATAACACAGAAAAACCAGATGCTGCTCTCAGAACATGTTCAGGTTTTGCTGACTTCCCTTGGCATGACCTTCCATTAGAAAAACCTAAACCTTTACATCTGCTTCTGCTGGACTCTGTAGGTAATTATTAAAAGGGGTTCAGAAGAGCCTGAAGGCTTCCCTCTGGATTACTAATTTTAAAAGTAAAAAAAAGGGAAGGTGTGAATTGATAGTATTTGCTCAACGCACCTATGCTCTGTTTCAAAAATACACAACTGGCATCAGACTATGCAAAGTCTTCCCAATGCTTCCCTTCTTTCTGCTTTGATCATCAGTTTAAGTTAACAACATTGATAGTTCACTCTACTTCCAGCAGTAATTTTCAGTATAACACTGTCCAAGAAAGAGAGAGATGTTTTATTCTGCTAAGAAACCTTGTTAAAAATATACCCAGACTCAAGAAGTGGTATCTGTACAGGGGTTGTGTATATTTCAAAGTAAAAAAGCCGTTTCATCAAGTGAAAATTACAGATTTTCTAAATGAAAAATGTAACATGGAATGCACATTGACAGTAAGGAACTGGTTTGTAAAGGCACCAGAAAGAAAAAAAGTTTGATCCAAAAGCTCACAATGTTTACTGCTTTAAATAAGCATATTTGAAAGTATATCTTACAATGCCTGAAAAATGTACTGCATTATTTTGTATTATGTAAAATATAGAAGACATAATTATAAGATGAATGCAAATATTAGCATCTCCTTGAAGATGCTAATAACTACTATAAAATGTTCCATTTAGAAAATGTAATGTCTAAAAACCTTTTATATATAGCAAAGCACAAGAACATGGGAAACAGTGATAACTGACCATTTAAATATAAATGCTCTATGAGAAATCTTTTAATGTTTACTTCACTGAATACCACTAAGCATCCCTTTCACTTAAAATAACTACAGTATACTTAGGAAAGAAAAGAAGAGGCAGCTGAGGAAACAGATTTTTAAACCTGTAACTTCACTCGCAGGTTGTTCTTTTTCATCCACATGGCAAAAGCAGTAAACGGACCAAGCAGAATTTCTCTTCAACAACAAATCAAAAAATTTTCACATAGACTGTTGCTGATTTCAGGTCTCCAAAACAGGACAGCATCATTTTTGAAACAGCATGAAAAACACTGGATCTTTCTCTTGCTGAGATCTAGTTGAATCAATTCGTTTAGAGCATTTCATATTAGTTGAGTCTGCTTGTAATAATCAGTACGCAAACACCACCACTGAAAAAAGTCAGTCTCAGTCCTTCTTCAGAACCCCAGGTTATGCAAAGCAAAGAGAGCACTGCATTTTACGTGCAATCTACGGTTGGACTTGATGATCTTTGAGGTCTCTTCCAACCATAATGATTCTATGATTCTATGATTCTATGATTTTCTCAGTTCTTTAATGAGGTTGCTGCTTTCTTGGATTCTTAAGTTTGTGCTGCTCATACTAGTTATTAACAATTTCATCCATGAAGTCACTCACCTCTCATAACAAACATGAGCCTATCACGTTTAAGGTCCAGACCTCCTCCTTTCTCCTGCAGCAAGAGAAACCTACCTCCTACAGAACTGCCTTCTAAAGGAGGTACAAAAAGCCACTACAAGTATCTGCTCCTCCAGATTCCACAGATTCATTTGCTACATGGTGATACATCAAAGCAGACAGTTTTGCTGAATTGTAAATTTCTTCTCATTGATTCACAGCATTTACACATAGAGATGAACTCCTAAATGAAATGCTATAGAGCAAACACTGCATTATTAAGCACTAAGGAGGTATTATGTATGTCTCATACAGGCAAGAATACTTTACACCTATATTCCTAATCTCTTAATATCAACAAGATTCTTTAAAAAATTGTATTTATTTTGTTTAGCATGCACTTTAACAGGTCATGATGAGAGACAGAAATTGTAATGAACTGGAGTTCCAGCTTCTGACATTACCCTCCTACTACAAGCTAATACTTTACCATTTGATGATTAATATTTTTGAGACAGGTGAGACAAATGGTACAGTAGTAATTAAATAGTTTGGGAACCAGTTTACAAGCAGCCTCAAAACAAGTCATACCTTAGGCATTTAATTAAGAAAAGGAACCTCCTTTAATATTTATTTCTACACATTATCTTGTCACTCTGAAAATTCATTTTCTTATTCATCCTTCCTTTCTTTCTACCCTCACACTATACTGTTCCGTCTATCATCACAAAATCCTCAGTCTACATGCTTCTGAGCTATTATGAAATGGCTTACTCATTGGCAATCCACAATAGTAAATGAAAAATTGCACCTGAACTCAAAATATTTCTTTGACAAGCAGACTGTACTGTAGTCAAGACAGGTAAGCAATAAGGGCAGATTCCAGTGTTTTTTTGCCTTTATTCCCATCAGAAAACTACCTTTTAAGAGGAATCTAATTATGTCAATATTGAAATAAAGACATGAGATTGACCTTTTGAAATAGACTGGTTTTTAAAAGAGGATAATTAGGATGTGGTTTGATTTTATACATTTGTTTGCCTTCATGTTAAAGCCATGAAGATACCTATTTTTGATAATTTTCTAAGTTTGCACTAGTAAGAACAGAAAGTTACTTTGACAATAATAATGAAATATACACCAAACCCACACCTGAGACTGTTCTGATTTCAGAAATAAGAGCCTTAAAGAAGACAACAAATATTCAAAAGCTTTACATGCCACTATAATGACTGACAATCTCATGTTTAGGTTCAGCAATGTCTAGCTGAACTCAAATAGCCAGTGTAAAGCATACTGTAACCAATTAACTGAAAAAGAAAACCAGAGCAGTACAAGAATTTACCAATCATTTCTTGCACACTATCTCTTCAGATCTTTTCCAGGTTTGCAAGAGCCATCGTGTCATTAACTTCCCTTATCTATTCCTTCCTTCTTTTTAAGATAGACTTTCACACCCATCTCCCACGCAATTCTTCTTCAGTTCCCTTCCCAATGCCCTGCACTAGAAAGTGTAGGTTCAAGTATCTCAGGCTTCCTGAAACTGGTCAAGCTCCACCTTCTCCTATGCACATTCTTGTACAATGAACTGTCTCTCACATGTTTTCTAGTCCTTTTCCTACTGTTCACCTCCATCTCTATCCTTACTCCCTCTTTTACTACTTCTCTTCTAATACTTTGGTCCACCCTTCTCTCTTGTCAGAGATGATTCTGAGGTTAAACCACCAATTGCCGAGGTCCAACATAACCCAGATAAAATGTAATCAACCAGCGTGCAGGGAGGTGAGAAAGCCTGCATCTTAGCTTTTGCCTTGGAGCCCAGAATGGCTGGTTCTGACTTTGGCCATCAAAAGGGCTACTCAGAAAGTTTTTCTTCTTCTATGCCACTACTTTCAACCACCTACTAATTTACTGACAAGCTAATACAGAGCAGTTACTAAAGATAATGCGATAATGCAGCATATATCCCACCTGCAACACAGCTACACTGTTTATTCTTCACGCAGGATGCCACTCTAAAATTCTAGTACAGATAAGGAATGTTTTAGCCAAATAGATAAGGGGGGGGGAGCACTCCTCCTCTGAGTCCTCCATACCCAAGGCCCTCCAAAAATATCTGTTTGTGATGGTAAAGGTAAGCACATCCTTAGCCAGAATAAATGTGAAAGAAAACACTCTTCATCAAGATTGGGCCAAGACCAGCATGTCAAAGGCTGGTGGGGCAGGGACACACACGACAAAACCAAAACCCCAGCCTCCCCCCAAAAAACACAGACTGAGGACAAGATCAGTACTGAATTAAGAGGCAGAAACTGCAACAGAGAGAGAAATCGAAGAAGCAACTCCTCTGGGCTCATGATTTAAAGAATTTACTCCTCGATGTGGGACTCGTTAACAAGGCACACAATTTTGACATGGCAAAAAGAAAACATCACCTTCACCAGCCTAATAGGAGAGGACAGCAAAGGCCAGAAAGGTGCTGCAAGTTGCTCCTGAGAAGGCTTAAAATGCCTACATAGAAATGCAAAGTAAATACTCTGTTTTTACTGCACATATCGAAAGACTCAGTCTTCCATAATCTATAGCGGTTTTAACTTGCTGTTCCTTCCTAGGGCAAATGAGAAAATACAAAAAACTTACCTCCAGACTAGAAATTTACCTTTCTAGAGCTCTCCAACTTCAGAAATCTATATAGCTACACAACAAACACAGAACTGACAGGTCTGGGACTAGGTATACAAGCATGCGGACAAAGGAAGTGAAGTATATTACATAAAGGAGCATTTTCCCAGAACGAAGCAGACGGACAACCCAGCTCAGAGCGCTCCCCAGCCAGTGAATTTCAGACTGGGATCAGGGCTCTGACAATTCTCAGCCTCCCGAAACCAGGGAGCTCTCAATCTCAGTGCGCCATCCCTGCATTTTCCTCCTCTGTACCGCATTTACAGCAAAGGAAGAGCTACTGCTCTGGCTGCACAACGACCAAATTGCCAGAGCAGGAAAGAAAGGAACAGCTTGCTTTGCCTGCTGAATCTTGCAAAAGATTTTGTAGTTCTCCCATGCTAACTTGGACGCGAGCAGCAGAAGCCCACCACTCACTTAACTTTTCTGCCTTAAGCCTCATTCAAAGTAACATAGTTTCAGGGTTGCTTTAACTAGCTCAGTTGGCCACAAAGCTGTTAAAGGTTGCCAATAAGAACAGCCAGCACACACTTTGGGTACCAGTCCTCAGCACAATAGTAGTGATGTGGAAAACAGATGGGAGTTTATTATATCAGTTCTGTATCAAATAGGTCTTATATGAAACGTATGTGCCCTCCTTGTGCTGAGGACTATGAGAGGAGAACACAGCATGGAGCATCTGCTGAAGATTATCAATTCTGACCTCCTTACATTTCTGAAACATATTGACCCTATATAGCACCAAATTTAAGAATTCTAATAGATTTTGACCACACTTTCCATAAAACCTGATCCTAGTGCCATGCACAACGAAGACAACTTGAAAATCTTGTGTGAAAACTCATACATAATACTATAAAAAGACAAAAGGATGTATCCGTTTTTATTTAAACAAAAATACAGTTTTTGCTGATCTCAACATGGATGACATTATTTCCAGTTTAATGATTTTATCCACAGCTCTGCCTTACGTTTTTTTAATTGGGTCAGAAATATGCCGATAGCAGAAATCCATTTTAAAAAATCCAATGACAATAGCATGTTGCCTTTTTTAGCTTAATGGAAATGAACAAGCTAATTAAACCCAGAAAAGGCAACTAGAATAGTGGGAATTAAAGGAAAACACACCTAGCATGTGCTACCTCCTGATAATCAAATAATGTTGAAATTAACATTACAAACAGAATCTGGTAACTTCACTCAGAATTTATAGTAAAAATATTATTTTTATTTGCACAAATAAAAACATTAAGAGTTTCTTAGAATAAACACGCTTCAACTGTATCACAATTTGCTGAAAAATCTCACATTATGTATATTTGATAAAATCTCTCATAAACCTTGTTAGCAATTTCTCCAACTTGCTGATGCTAGGTCACTGTCATAAAATGTTTTCCCATATTGCTTTCTTAGAAATCTCACAAGTGAGGCTGTGCTCTGTCTTGCACAGAACAGCTAAGAAAAGGCAGAACTTAATAAAAAGAAATGGATTTAAGCATATATTGAACATCTGCTGTATATGAAATAAACTGCTTATAAATCACTTCTGTAATATAGGAAAGTAGTATCTGGAACTCATTTATTTAAAATACTATCATCTTCCTCCTTGTCCTTGCAGACACTTTTAAAACAGCCACAGAAGTCTTAAGCATGCTTATATTAACGTTCGCTAAAATATCCAGTAGCTGATTTGAATCAAAATATCAATCTTATACTCCCAACAAAAGTAAATTATCTTAAAGGAAATTATGCATTCTTACAGAAATGACAGATCAGTTGCGCACAAAACTTCAGACCTGTTTACAATACCAATCCTTTTACTCAGAGTGATTTTGAGTAACAGACATATTGCAATACATGTTGAAAACACACTTTCCAAGTGCCTTTAAAAATAGTCTTGAAACTATGTTCTTCTGAGTCTTTTAGAAAAGCAACACCTTATTCTGATAGGATAGCTAAGTATGGTTAAGATGCACTTATCATTAGGCTGAATAATGTTTAGCATCAAATGTGTGTTTATTCTTAAGTAATTGTTTCAATATGAAGTTCTTCTGTGCTGATATAGTATTGTTTATATGAGAACCATTCAATAAAACATTTCCAAAACACAGAAGTACTGACAATAAGTATCCCATAGTTGAAAGATACGTCATGAAACTTAGCATACAACTTGCACTTCCCCTAAAACCCAAGTTGTTAAACGCAAAAGTTGACCATGACATTTTGAAGTAACAACCTTTTGATAAGGTCTTAAAACTTAAAAACTATATCAAATGTATCTAACAAAATCTGATTAACTAAGAATTTCAATTCAAAAATAATGCGTTACAAAACCCAAATGGCTGTGCATTCCAGTCACGTGACAACGAAGCCCACTGTCATTTAAACTAAAGTGCAAAAGCTACACAGTAGTTAAATAACATGTCCACTAAAGCGTAAAACTAACAAATTATGAAAAGTACTTAATTACCTGTTAGCTATTTTCCCATGTCATTGTAAGAGGGCACGTGTTTATTTTGCAGCGCTGCCCATCAGCTGGAAACATTTGCATTGCTTCAACATGCTTCAACTCCATGTTTCTGTTATTTTCTGTCTACACTAACTGTTTAACTGTTTGCTGTGAACAACGCAAATCAGTAACTGTATGCATCTTATGAGTTCCTGCATGGCTTTTTGTCTCAGTGCAACCAATAGGAGGTAGGATACTTTTCAATCTTATTCCATATGAAATAAAGGTGTCCCCAAATTCTTTATCAATATGAAAAGCTGTCTCTCTGTATTCATCAACAATCAGCTAACGGAAAAGGCTAGTGGATTTTGCCAGCAGTAAAAGACCTAATCACGGCAAGATCAAGCCAGCTGTCAACTACAATCAGTTTGATTCATTGCACTTTTCATATTAAATGGAAAATGTGGAGCAATACACAGTTCTTTCACAGTTCGCAGGTTAAACTGAAAATACAAGAATACAGACAATTTAGCATCATAAACACATGAATTATTTGTTCCATTTGTATTTTTGTAGTATTACTAACTCAGTGCAAAAACTGAACACCAAAGAGATCAGGAAAATCAAATCATTACTTTTTTGTACTTAATTTTATTGTTTAAAGTGACAGAAAACCATACCACTTGAAACTTAACAAAGAGTTTCTTTATTAACAGAGATGGCCTAAGATAAAAAGCAAACAGTACAGTCAGAATAGATACCACAATCTTATGCAAATAACCTTTCCAGTGTTTGCTGTATCTTTTTTTACATACTTCAGTTTTTTCTTAAATTCTGCATGCAACAAGATGAATACATGAGCCAGTGATATAGCTAAAGCATGTGTGTAATAGCATAAATCAAGAAGGTGCAAGTCAAAGACTGCAGTAAGTCGAAACCTAAACCTAAGGATTTTTAAATATTAAACATTAAAGAAAATACTAAACCCCATTAACAATTTCTTGTATATCTAAAAAGTATGATATTGTGGAAGATAAAAAACATAAAGAGCAATTACCTTGTCAAACTCACGAATGACATGCAAGTTCAACCTCTCTTCATTCTTTCAAGAAAGTAATTCAAGCATGATTCAGTGCACTTACACAAGAGATCCAGTCAAATGGGTCTCCATAAGGACACTGAAGAACTGTGTATCCAAGCACAATACAGTGAATATTCCAGCTGCATAAAGAACAGGCTTATTTTTAGCAAGCAAGAAAAGGTATGAGCTGTAGAGTAATGGAATAAGAGAAGAAAAACAAGTTCGACTCCCTTGCCCCTAAATTAGCCAGAGGGACTTTCATTTTCTCCGCTTTGATCTGAGGAAGACTGCAGAGGGAACAAACCTAACAACAATTGGATCTCAAGGCAGCTGCGGAGACAATAGAGAAATGGAAAGGTTCACTTGCCTGGGAAAAACATGCGGGTGGGAAATAGGTATGCTAGGTGTCCAAAGGCTAGATGGACAGGAAACTAAATGAACAAGTCAGTGAACATGGAAAGGCGTGTCAAAGAAAGGAGGCCACAGCAGCACTGCACAAGAAAAAACACAGAGACTGTGGAAAAGATGAGAGGAAAACTAATCTGCAGATGACACAGCTACATAAAAGAGAGAACTCTAAATCTGGCCCGAAAAGGAATAGTTGGCTTTGTAAGTACCAGAAGAGTCTCCTGCTCAGAACTGAAAGCTGCTCAGAGAGACAGAGGAACAGTTTGAACTCAAGCTTTCAGAATTAAGCTCTTAAGACTTCTACACTGACATAGTGAACTTCATAATCTGTCTCCTGTAAAGAACTACAGAAATAAAGGAAAGGACAAGTCCCATCTTCCTTACAATACCTTAATATTAAAGTATCTGGCTTAACTAAAAACGACACTAATGTGACTGCAAAAGTATACAACTGTGACAAAAGGCACTGAAGTTTACAGTGCTGGTGTAAGGACTGTGAAAGCACAACAATACTTCATGAAAAATAACAAATGAACTCTTTTAAGTAATGTTTACTTTATGAGCTAATGTGTATAATGTTATGTGTCAGCTGAAGCACTCATTTATTCTAAACTGTTTTACCTTTACATAAGGGCCAAGCAACTCCAGATATCTATGTGCAGTGACAACGGGAGGCAATTCTCCACATGCTTCATTCAGTTAGAAATCTAGGGAAAAGAGTGAATTGTATTGCTCCATGTTCACAATACAACTATAAGAAGATAAGTACCATAGATAGAGGTTAAACAAACGGGCAGGACTTCTCATCCTCCCCCTTCCCTGGACATCTAGTATCTTTGTCCATTAGAGTGTGAAATATATTTGAGATTGCACAGGACACGTAAAAACACTGTTCATGACATTCCACATTCAAGAAAGATGTGATTCTGCCCAAAAAGTTCACAAAAGGCCTCATAGGGAGGTATGAGGTCAGGACGATTTCAATTCCGTACAGTTTCAGAAGTTCTTTCTATGAGGTCACATAGTTATTAGTCTTGTAGAGATGTTACCCTATATAACTATCCTTTACTGATGTGTGAAGAGACTGGGATTTCTAGTCCAGCAAGAATTCAAAAAGCTATTTCCATGCATTAAAATTAGCCTTAGACTGTAATTTTTTTTACTTCCTAATTTATTTTTTTTCCCTTAAGTCCTTTAGTTGGATTACTTTTTCTGTTTTTTGAAGACTAAGATACTGCCAGCTGTCTGGAAAATGTTTCAGACAGACTTAGCAAAGAACTGTATCAGTTTGAGGAAAATCCAAACTCTATTAAGCCGACCCAGGGCTTGAACTAGAAATCTGATGGTACATAAAGCTGCGGTAGGGGCTGCAAGGCTCCTCTCTCTGACAGGTAAAAATAATTTTAGGAATGTATGTCTTGAACAAGGGAACACCCTTGACTGTAAAAGTGGTAGATATATTAATTTTTGGCTCCTTAACAAAAGCAACAGAGAAAATTGCAGTAAAAAATTAAAAACTTGGATCTGATTTAATTACCAGGGTTTTTTTGTTTGTTTGTTTTTTAAACACAGTAAAAACGTTCCAGGACAAGAAAATTTCTTCAGAGAAAATTTTTTTCTCTGCAAACTCTTAGAATTCCTTTCCTTGTGCCTAAATTTCTTTTTATTATCTTTTAATGGAATTATTTGCTTAGATTTTGCTATGACACCCCTGAAAGAATCTAGATTTCCAAGACTGGCAAAGTTATTTGTTAAACAAATTTGATTAAAACCTGTCTTATGTGAATGGCAGCCTCTTCCAAGTACATCGTTAAACGTTCTAAACCAGAAAGTATTTAATACTTACAAGCTTATATAAAATTGAATTGGCAGCTCAGGTTTGAAGAATAACTTCTATTCCAGACTAAGCTCTTTATCCTT
This sequence comes from Cariama cristata, assembly GCF_000690535.1. Classification (NCBI taxonomy): domain Eukaryota; kingdom Metazoa; phylum Chordata; class Aves; order Cariamiformes; family Cariamidae; genus Cariama; species Cariama cristata. Next base: position 5,737 of record NW_009626255.1, on the reverse strand, counting down.
CAATGTTTCAAATGAGAAACTTCAAGCAAGTACATACAATGTATTTCTCATCTGTTGAGGTTATTACTTCTGTTAAAAATTTAACTTGTTTGCCTTTTTCCCCACAATTAGATTTTGTCATATCTTTGCCTGACAGGCTAAGGAAACCTTTAAGTATTTTGCCTGTGCAATTACGCTCGTAAAAAAACCCCATTCAGCCATCTTTGAAACTTCTTTATCAGATGCTTTTTAGAACACATTTAAAAATTTTCAATTGTCATTATCATAAGAAATATATGACAAAATGTATATTAGAAGTTTAATGCCTTTTCATTGGTTGCACTTGTACGGATCAAATCGTTAAAACTAATGAACAACGTACCATTCTACTCCAGGATTTTGGCACCACATGTAAATTTATCTAAAGTCTAAGCCTAAAATTCGACAAGCCGTACCACAGGGACTCAGAAGCAGTGTAGCTTTACTACTGTCATGATGGAATGGGATACAGAGACTGACTGCATCAGATGGCTATCTATTCTCTGTCAGCAACCATACGCTCTCTTATGTTAAATCATCACTATTAAAAACTGCTTTGCATGTACATATATGTGGAAGTTTTAACCTACCTGTTAATGGAATTTCCCTGAGCAAGTCCCCCAGCATGAAATTATGAGTCTTCTCATGCTAAAACAGTTGGACTATCTGTTGTAAAATTTTGCTAAAAGCCTGATTTGAGCCACTTTAACACAACACTTATCTGTATACATATAGTGAAGCTCAGTTCTGTTATCTAATCAGCACAAAATTTTAGTTCTCAACTTTACTCATTGGTCACAGCTTCAAGACTAAGAAAATTTACAGGAGTGTGATTCTCCAGTTTGGGACAATGGTGAAGTTTTCTTCCTCTACATGAGTTTCTTTTACACTAAAGCTAACACAAATTTCATAGTGAGAGATAAAATCAGGTTCCCCTTTGTACCTCTCGGCAAAGGCTTCAGTCAATATCCATCAACAAAAAGGCTTATTGATATCAGTCTCTCTAAATCAGGGGAGCAATTTTAGTATTAGAAACAGCAAAAATAAGTTAGAGAAAAAATGGTGTAGGAGACCACGAACTGACATTTTATTCTTCCCAAGTAAATTACCAAGTAGAAAAATAATTTAAATGAGGTAAGTATAGCAAAGGAGTATTATCTTCATTTACAAACTGTTTTCATTACACTGATCTATTCAGTTTACTTCCATCATGTTCCTGTACTCTACCCTTTTTTCCTCCTGAGCTGCATCTACTTTCTTGTTTTCTCATCTCCAAGAAATTTCTCAGTTATCTGATTAACTCTGCATCTGGACAACTGTCATTATCCTGTCAGTCCTCTTTCTGGGACTTGCCGTAAGTACATCTCTGATCCACTTTTCCCATTGATGACTGGTAGCCGCATCACGACGGGTGGCTGCCCAGTCCCTCTCCAGTCTAGCACTGACCCCCAGTGGTTACAACTATATTTGCTCTGTCTCGCTGCAGACCGCTGCTGCTTGTATGGAATGAAGCTTGGCTCATGCTCGGACAGCTGGAAGCAAACAAGACCCAGCATTGTATGACCACTGTTTCATGGCCACTGATGACAGAATCAAAGAAGAATTCAGGTAGAAAGGAGCCTCTGGAGGTCACCCAGTTCAGTAAACCCTGCTGGGAGTAGTTCATACTGCTCAGGACTTTACTCAGCTGGATAGAAATTCCACAGATTCCGGACAGTCTGTTCCAGTATCTGTTACTGTCATCGTGAAAACATTTTTCCCAATATTTAATTAGAATTCCCTTGTTACAACTTGTGTTCAAATCCAACTGGCTCAGTTACACATGCAAAAGAAAGGAAGAGGAAGAAGAGGCAGCTATTTTCAGAGAGGAGAATCCCTCTTGAGACATTGTCCAATCGCCCTGGCAAAAGGAATTGTTCAGTTATGTAAGCCTTACCTCCACATATCTGTATCACTGTGTAGTGGCGGAAAGAGATCAGGCCCTGATTACAGCGTAATTCCACTTCCAAGAAGGAAAGTTGTAAACAAAAGCAAACCCCAAAGAGTCACCTCAGGAATAAGAGAAGTTGTTGATTTACAAAATCTCACATACTTTTACCTTTAGACTTTGTTATGCAGAATGCAAAGCTCTCAAATGAGCACTTACAGGTAAGTATTCCTTTTACAACAATGCATGTTTCACTGTTTGAAGAGACCTAACCTATTCTACTCTTAACATTAAATATTTGAAAGATAATCTAATAAAATTTAAGCATTAATATAATGTGATTTTAAGCTAACCATAATTTAAATAATTGCTGATCAAGCACACAGCTTCAAAGAACAACAAAAAAAAAATCCTACTGCATATGACAAAATGCCAATTAACAGATTTATCCAAATTGAATTCCAGACAGATTGCCTACCATTTTTTCCAAGACTATTGATTCAAAAAAGCAAACACTCATCTTAAAGTTTTCTATGCATGTCACACTTTCAGCTCTATCCATATATTAAGTAAAAATCAATTATTTCATCATTAAAGCAGTACACATAATAAAATTATACCTGAATGCAGAATATTTGGTAAGATTTGACCTGTCTTCAATGTTCCATTGGTTTGTATTGATTTTAGGGCTAGTCTAACACGCAGCGTGCCAGTAACAATGAATAAGCCTAATGCATTACGTAAGTGTAAGCTGATTAAACCCTTGATCCTGAAGCCACCTCTTTTTCCCCCTCCCCCTCTGATTTAAAACTTGGCACAATTGAAAATCTTAGTTTTATACACTTTCAAAACCTAATTTGTACCATTTTGGGTATAAAATCCCCCACAATTTACATTAATATAACCCCTTCAGGTTTTAGTCTTTCTTGTGTTTTAATAATTTCCTAAACCTGGTAAGAGTCCATTTTAAAGTGATGAGTTTCCTAATAAATTTTAATTTTGTGGCCAAACTTTTTTTTTTTTTTTTTAAATATATACTGAATGGCACAAAAGTAGCAGTGCTACCCAAGTTACCAGGTCTGAGCTTCACCCATAAAAATTAATGGCAAATTGAACTAAATACAAAGTCATGCTACCATAAACTTTAGTGCTGCTAAAAAGTGAGATTGTAAGGCATACTACACATGCCACTCCTAATTTCCAAAGATATGATGTCTCAAATGAAGTATATGTGCTACAACTTACACGGAGGAATAGATCGGGGGTGTCATGAAAGAGTTATGTTCCCGTAGCACATTATAGGGCTATGATCTCACTACATTGTCAATATAACAATGGAAGCAGGATAAACAGATCCATGCAGCAGAGGATATCAGCTAGTGTTCTCTGCAGAAAAGGAACGTAGAAAGCAATACATGATTAACTGTTTTGAATAGGGGAAAAAAATTCCTTCCACTAGGCCCACATGCCATACACAAAACAAGCTGCTAAGAGCTGCAAACTGACTGAACAACTTTGCTGCTGCATATTTGTGTGTGTGTGTGTGTGTGAATTTTAGACGCCAATTATTAGGCAATATACAAGCATAGAATTATTTAATCTGCACAATTATTTTTAAAATTTTAGTTTTTTTCTTTAAGACATCTCAGCTTGAAAAACCGGAGTTGTTTGCTTTTAACTCTTCTAAGTATTATTTTACCCTGAGAAAGAGCCCTATGCATATAATTTGACAGTGCTTCATAGAGACAATACAACTATGAATTGGTGAGCTGAGACATTTTTCTTGAAATTTTAAAATGTTTAAAATAGTCAACTATAGCTATAGTGCCTTAGTAAAGGCAGCAGAACGGGCCTGAGCAAATGAGAGCAGAATACGCTCTGTAGAGTCTTCATTAGTATGGACGATGAAAAAGAGAGAAGAAAGTAAAGTGAGTTTCAGCTCAAGAGCAGAAGGGTTTTAAGCCATGGTAATTTTGAAAGACATGTAAAATTTATGTTTTACTTGTAAAAGAGATAATGTTCAAGCCAGGATTCACTGAATGCCACCAAACAGTTTGCCTATGCTATGTAACATGTATTTTCAATTAGAAACCTAGTAATATTTTAGTAGAAAAAGGCGTAGAAATGAACCAAGTGCATAAAAAATGGTATAAAGAGGTGGCTCTGAGTGATACGCAACCTCTTCCACCAGCATATGAAAACATCCCAACCCTCATGTTTTAACATATGAGGCTATGTCATGAATCAATACCACTGAGATAAATCAAACAAGAAAAGATGTCTGGACAGGCAATACCAGTATGAAAGAACAATGTAGGTAGTTTTTTCTTCACACAGGATGAAGACGACAGAGGAAGACAGATTAGAAAATGCAGTAATTAATAAGAAACCGGGGTCTTCTCACGTCACATAAGTAAATTTCTTTCTAGACAGAAAATTTAGAGTAGTTCATTAAAAAGCCATATTCTCCCATTCACTTCACAACAAAAACAATCAATCAAAACAGTATGAGCTATACATTTTCCAACAGTTCCCACCATAACAAATCTTAAAAACCAAGAATTTTAAAAACATCAAATATTTGAGTTCAATTGATCCAAAACTGTTAGGATTTATTACATACCCCATTCTCTGTACGTTTTTCCACAGGTATATTTATGCCATTTCTTTGATTTTGGCCTTGACGTCCACCTAAAAGTAAAGTATTGCTCTTAGTGCAAAGTTCAGTTTTCAACACAAATGGTTTTCACTCTTGAATCTGTTCAAGAATTTTTATATAAAGCTTTTACCTGTGAATTTTTATTCTGCCTGTTCCAACTCTTTCTTATTAGGTTATTCTTTGTAAGCAGTGGAGTCAGAAGAAATAAAGCATTTACCTCATAGATTTCCTCTGTTAAAAGTACAGACATGCAGCTCTATTTTTCTGACTTCTGTTTAGGCAATGATGTCACGAAAGGGAATGTACTGAGTGTGACTACTGAAATTTCTTATTTCATAGAATCATAGAATGCTTTGGGTTGGAAGGGACCTTTAAGGGTCATCTAGTCCAACTCCTCTGCAATGACCAGGGACATCTTCCACTAGATCAGGTTGCTCAGAGCCCTATCCAGCCTGTTCTTGAATGTTTCCAGGGATGCGGCATCTATCACCTCTCTGGGCAACTTGCTCCAGTGTTTCACCACCCTCATTGTGAAAAATTTCTTTCTTATATCTAGTCTGAATATACCTTCCTTTAGTTTAAAACCATTACCCCTTGCCCTGTTGCAACAGGCCTTGCTAAAAAGGCTGTCCCCATCTCTCTTATAAGCCTCCTTTGAGGCTTCTGGCTTTCTGCATCCACAAGAAGCAATAGCTTCACTCAAATACATTATAAATGAATATAGTAGAGAAGGCTTTTCTAATGCCTTATAAACAACTTTAATCTACAAATTGATTGATAGGTCAATTATTAATTAGAAAGCTTGGCATGCATGGTTCAGAAGCAACATTCTCCTTGTACATGAAGCTCTGTGGCTTCAGGTGTGTCTTAAATTTCTTAGCATACTGTATTGGGTTTGCATGGCAAGGTTTTGGTAGCAGGGGGACTACAGCGGGAAAAGCTGCCAGAAGCTTCCCCCATGTCCGAGGGAGCCAATGCCAGCGGTCTCTAAGACGGACCCACCACTGGTCAAGGCCCAGCCCATCAGCAACACTGGTAGTGCCTCTGCAATAACAGAGTTAAGAAAGGGAAAAAAAAACCTGCACAACAACCTGTAGCTGGAGAGACAAGTGAGCATATGTCAGTGAAACAAC